>NC_092342.1:352214000-352521000 GCF_046630445.1 Rutidosis leptorrhynchoides | reverse complement strand
ATTCACAAAAATACCCCCGAACATTACCCATAACCTCCTTGGCAATAACCCATATTTTCCTTAGCTCTAGCTCGCTCGGAAACTCGTTTTGAAAATTACTTGGACAGTACTCCGTCGTAATATTTTATGTACATTATTATTTTTGTATCGCAAAAATAATAATACTAATAATAAGATTAATAAGATTAATAATAATCTTAATAATAATAATAATAATAATAATAATAATAATAATAATAATAATAATAATAATAAATATTATACGGAGTAATATATATTTGTGTATGTGTGTTTGATTTTTCATTCGAGCAAAACACCTGAATTTATAGTACCTGGCCTGGAATCTGGAGTCATGCGACTCGCATGGAAATGGCCTTCTGGCCATGCGACTCGCATGAGGACCAGGGACAGCTCACATTCTTTTGGCTCCTAGCTTGTCGACATAATATAAAATAAATATAAATATATAAATAATTAATATAATTATTTATATATTATATTTTATTCTTGTGCATAGTAGACTTGTAATTTTTGTTCCGATAAGTCGTACGTCATCACTCGACTTATGTCCCGGTTCCGGTTTCTCGAACGCATTTTCGTACGCTTAGAAAACTTGCATTTTACATTTCGTGACACGTACCTTTGTCAAAATATAGCCTTAAATTATCCCTTAATTATATCACTCAAAGTGTATCTTAAACTTTCGAGTGTTTTGGTCATTTACTTCTATAAATCATCGTCTCGCTAGTTGTTAAAACACATTTTTATAATAGTGTTTTACTGTAGCAATTCACTGTAGCAATTCACTGTAGCAAAGTCAATTTCACTGTAGCAAATAGTGATTTTCGAAAACACTGTAGCATTTTGAGTAATGTGGCAATTTGAAAACACTGTAACAAATTAGTGTTTAACTGGTTCATCTTAAACGCTTTAGTTAACTTAACTAAATATCAATTGAATCAATAAACGAATGTTACTATCGTTTATTATATATATGTATATATCTTTTTAATATACATAAATCAGTTTTTAAATACACATTGGAAGTTATTTATAAATAAATTTTAATAATAAATATTTCAACTTATCATATACATTCGAATAGATATTTAAACCAATAAGTTTAATGTACGGTATCAAACAATTAATACATTGTTACCTTTTCATGTTATAGTATATATGTATCTATTTACATATAATTGTTCGCGAATCGTCGAAAACAACCGAAGGGTATTTAAATATATAAAAGTAATTCAAAAATTTTGAGATTCAGTTTTACAGACTTTGCTTATCGTGTCGGAAATGTTAATCATACAAAGATTAAGTTTAAATTTAGTCGAAATTTCTGGGTCATCACACATAGGCCCAAATTACTAAATTCCAAATAGAATAACGCATATTTCTTTCATTATATGTAATATCTCTTCAACAAAGTAGCATGTCACGCGTTAGGTATATTACGCCCTTCAATGTCCTGGAGTTTATAAGATCCTGCCGCATTGATTCGTACTATTTGGTATGGACCTTCCCAATTGGGTCCCAACTTTCCAAGCTTTTCAGCACGGCTTGCTTCATTATTCCGCAAAACCCACTCTCCAACATCGAAGGCTAATGCGCGTACTTTCTTGTTGTAATACTTGGCAATTTGTTGCTTATTATTTGTCTCACGTATCGCGGCCATAAGCCTGCGTTCCTCAGTGAAATTTAGATTTTCACAAATGCCATATGCATTCGCACTTTCATCAAAATTAGCAACTCTATGCGTCTCAACAAAGACTTCCGCGGGGATCATTGCCTCTGAACCATATACCAGGCTAAATGGTGTTTCACCCGTACTTTTCTTGAAAGTAGTGCGATGAGCCCATAGTACATTCGACAGTTCATCAACCCATCCATTCCGCTTTTCATTCAAACACTTCCTAATACCACTGACAATATCGACGATTAGTGACCTCACATAGCCCATTTGCTTGTGGATGTGCAACTGATGTAAAATTTTGAATTATATTCAATTCCGCATGAAATGTCCCGTTCATATTGATTATAAACGTTCCATATTAATTGATTTCGTCGCGAGGTTTTGACCTCTATATGAGACGTTTTTCAAAGACTGCATTCATTTTAAAACAACCATAACCTTTATTTTATCGATAAAGGTTTAAAAAGCATTACGTAGATTATCAAATAATGATAATCTAAAATATGCCGTTTACACACGACCATTACATAATGGTTTACAATAAGAATATATTACATCAAAAATAATTTTCTTGAATGCAGTTTTTACATAATATCATACAAGCAAGGACTCCAAATCTTGTCCTTATTTTAGTATGCAACAGCGGAAGCTCTTAATAATCACCTGAGAATAAACATGCTTAAAACATCAACAAAAATGTTGGTGAGTTATAGGTTTAACCTATATATTATCAAATCATAGTAATAGACCACAAGATTTCATATTTCAATATACATCCCATACATAGAGATAAAAATCATTCATATGGTGAACACCTGGTAACCTACATTAACGAGATGCATATAGAATATCCCCATCATTCCGGGACACCCATCGGACATGATAAAATCGAAGTACTAAAGCATTCCAAATTCCAGAATGGGGCTTGTTGGGCCCGATAGATCTATCTTTAGGATTCGCGTCAATTTGGGGGTCTGTTCCCAAAATCTTAGGCTACCAAGCTAAAAAGGGGCATATTCGGCTTCGATCATTCACCCATATAATGTAGTTTCATTTACTTGTGTCTATTTCGTTGAACATTTATAAAATTGCATGTATTCTCATCCCAAAATATTAGATTTTTAAAAGTGGGACTATAACTCACTTTCACAGATTTTTACTTCTCGGGAAGTAAGACTTGGCCACTGGTCGATTCACGAACCTATAACAAATATGTACATATATATCAAAGTACGTTCAAAATATATTAACAACATTTTTAATACGTTTTACTGTTTTAAGTTTATTAAGTCAGCTGTCCTCGTTAGTAACCTACATCTAGTTGTCCATAGTTAGATGTACAAAAATAAATCGATATATATTATCTTGATTCAATCCATGACCCAGTGTATTCACGTCTCAGGCTAGATCACAAATCAAAGTATATATATTTTTGGAATCAACCTCAACCCTGTATAGCTAACTCCAACATTACTGCATATAGAGTGTCTATTGTTGTTCCAAATAATATATATAGATGGGTCGATATGATATGTCAAAACATTTGCATACGTGTCTATGGTATCCCAAGATTACATAATATATTAGAATACATGTATAATACAATATAAGTTAGCTAGGATATGATTAATATAGATTTGTTACCAATTTTCACGTAGCTACAACAAGCAAAAATATCCAATCTTGTTTTACCCATAACTTCTTCGTTTTAAATCCGTTTTGAGTGTTTCAAGTTGCTATGTTTCATATTGAACTTAAGTTTATGAATCTAAACAGAAAAAGTATAAGTTTATAGTCGGAAATACAGGTTACAAGTCATTTTTGTAAAGGTAGTCATTTCAGTCGAAAGAACAACGTCTAGATGACCATTTTGGAAAACATACTTCCACTTTGAGTTTAACCATGATTTTTGGATATACTTTCATGTTCATAAGAAAAATCATTTTCCCAGAAGAACAAATTTTAACTCAAAATTTATCATATTTTTTAATTAACTAACCCAAAACAGCCCGCGGTGTTACTACGACGGCGTATATCCGGTTTTACTGTGTTTTTCGTGTTTTTCGATTTTAAATCATTAAGTTAGCATATCATATAGATATATAACATGTGTTTAGTTGATTTTAAAAGTCAAGTTAGAAGGATTAACTTTTGTTTGCGAACAAGTTTAGAATTAACTAAACTATGTTCTAGTGATTTCAAGTTTAAATCTTCGAATAAGGTAGTTTTATATATATGAATCGAATGATGTTATGAACATCATTACTATCTCAGGTTTTGTGGATAAACCTACTGGAAATGTGAAAAATAGATCTAGCTTTAAAGGATCCTTGGATGGCTTGAAAGTTCTTGAAGCAAAATCATGACACGAAAACAAGTTCAAGTAAGATTTACACTCGAAATAAGATTGTTAAAGTTATAGAAATTGAATCAAAGTTTGAATATGAGTATTACCTTATATTATAAAGATATCTTACTGTAAATAAGAAAGATTTCTTGAGGTTGGATGATCACTCAAAGTGGATTTGCAAGATTGGAAGTAAGCTAGCAAACTTGGAAGTGTTGTTGGTGTGTTCTTGAGTAGTTGTTTTATAACTTGGTTTATGTATGGATTTATGAACTAGATTGAGCTAGATTTTGTTGAAGATGATGAAGAACACTTAGAAAAAAGGAAGAACACTCGAGAGAGAGTAGTTTGATGCATAAAAATTGAAATGGAAATGTGTTTGTGGTAGGTGTAGTTCACGTGAAAAATGGGTCTCCATATAGGCTCCATAAGTTTGTTATTTTGTGAGATATTTCATGCTAGATGTTAAATGATGGTTCCTACATGGTTAGGTGACTCATATGGGCTGCTAAGAGCTGATCATTAGAGTGTATATACCAATAGTAAATACATTTAGAAGCTTGGTATTGTACGAGTACGAATACGAGTGCATAAGAGTAGAATTGTTGATGAAAATGAATGAAGATGTAATTGTAAGAATTTTTGTTAAGTAAAAGTACTTTGATAAGTGTCTTGAAGTCTTTCAAAAGTGTATAAATACATATTAAAACACTACATGTATATACATTTTAACTGAGTCGTTAAGTCATCGTTAGTCGTTACATGTAAGTGTTGTTTTGAAACCTTTAGGTTAACGATCATGTTAAATGTTGTTAACCCATTGGTTATTATATCTAAAGAGATGTTAAATTATTACATTATCATGATATCATGATGTATTAATATATCTTAATATGATATATATACAATTAAATGTCGTTACAACGATAATCGTTACATATATGCCTCGTTTCGAAATCCTTAAGTTAGTAGTCTTGTTTTTACATATGTAGTTCATTGTTAATATACTTAATGATATGTTTACTTATCATAATACCATGTTAACTATATATATATATATATATATATATATATATATATATATATATATATATATATATATATATACATATATATATATATATATATATATACATATATATATATATATATATATATATATATATATATATATCCATATATATGACATCATATAGTTTTTACAAGTTTTAACGTTCGTGAATCACCGGTCAACTTGGGTGATCAATTGTCTATATAAAACCTATTTCAATTAATCAAGTCTTAAAAATTTTGATTGCTTAACATTTTGGAAACACTTAATCATATAAATATCAATTTCATTTAATATATATAAACATGGAAAAGTTCGGGTCACTACAGTACCTACCCGTTAAATAAATTTCGTCCCAAAATTTTAAGTAATTGGAGGTGTTGACGTATCTTCTGGAAATAAGTGCGGGTACTTCTACTTCATCTGATTTTCTTGTTCCCAGGTGAACTCGGGTCCTCTACGAGCATTCCATCAAACTTTAACAATTGATATCTTGTTTTGCTTAAGTCTTTTAACCTCACGATCCATTATTTCGACGGGTTCTTCGATGAATTAAAGTTTTTCGTTGATTTGGATTTCATTTAACGGAATAGTGAGATCTTCTTTAGCAAAACATTTCTTCAAATTTGAGACGTGGAAAGTGTTATGTACAGCCGCGAGTTGTTGTGGTAATTCAAGTCGGTAAGCAACTGGTCCGACATGATCAATAATCTTGAATGGTCCAATATACCTTGGATTTAATTTCTCCCATTTACCAAATCGAACAACGCCTTTCCAAGGTGCAACTTTAAGCATGACCATCTCTCCAATTTCAAATTCTATATCTTTTCTTTTAATGTCCGCGTAGCTCTTTTGTCGGCTTTGGGCAGTTTTCAACCATTGTTGAATTTGGATGATCTTCTCGGTAGTTTCTTGTATTATCTCCGGACCCGTAATCTGTCTATCCCCCACTTCACTCCAACAAATCAGAGACCTGCACTTTCTACCATAAAGTGCTTCAAACGGTGCCATCTCAATGCTTGAATGGTAGCTGTTGTTGTAGGAAAATTCTGGTAACGGTAGATGTCGATCCCAACTGTTTCCGAAATCAATAAAACATGCTCGTAGCATGTCTTCAAGCGTTTGTATCGTCCTTTCGCTCTGCCCATCAGTTTGTGGATGATAGGCAGTACTCATGTCTAGACGAGTTCCTAATGCTTGCTGTAATGTCTGCCAGAATCTTGAAATAAATCTGCCATCCCTATCAGAGATAATAGAGATTGGTATTCCATGTATGGAGATGACTTTCTTCAAATACAGTCGTGCTAACTTCTCCATCTTGTCATCTTCTCTTATTGGCAGGAAGTGTGCTGATTTGGTGAGACGATCAACTATTACCCAAATAGTATCAAAACCACTTGCAGTCCTTGGAAATTTAGTGATGAAATCCATGGTAATGTTTTTCCATTTCCATTTCGAGATTTCGGGTTGTTGAAGTAAACCTGATGGTTTATGATGCTCAGCTTTGACCTTAGAACACGTCAAATATTCTCCTACATATTTAGCAACATCGGCTTTCATACCTGGCCACCAAAAATATTTCTTAAGATCCTTGTACATCTTTCCCATTCCAGGATGTATTGAGTATCTAGTTTTATGAGCTTCTCTAAGTACCATTTCTCTCATATCTCCAAATTTTGGTACCCAAATTCTTTCAGCCCTATACCGGGTTCCGTCTTCCCGAATATTAAGATGCTTCTTCGATCCTTTGGGTATTTCATCCCTTAAGTTTCCCTCTTTTAAAACTCCTTGTTGCGCCTCCTTTATTTGAGTAGTAAGGTTAGTGTGAATCATTATATTCATAGCTTTTACTCGAATAGGTTCTCTGTCCTTTCTTCTCAAGGCGTCGGCTACCACATTTGCCTTCCCCGGGTGGTAATGAATCTCAAAGTCGTAATCATTCAATAATTCAATCCATCTGCGCTGCCTCATGTTCAGCTGTTTCTGATTAAATATGTGTTGAAGACTTTTGTGGTCGGTATATATAATACTTTTGACCCCATATAAGTAGTGCCTCCAAGTCTTTAATGCAAAAACAATCGCGCCTAATTCCAAATCATGCGTCGTATAATTCTGCTCGTGAATCTTAAATTGTCTAGACGCATAAGCAATTACTTTCATTCGGTGCATTAATACACAACCGAGACCTTGCTTTGAGGCATCACAATATATCACAAAATCATCATTCCCTTCAGGTAATGACAATATAGGTGCCGTAGTTAACTTTTTCTTCAACAATTGAAACGCTTTTTCTTGTTCATCCTTCCATTCAAATTTTCTCCATTTATGCGTTAACGCAGTCAAGGGTTTTGCTATTTTGGAAAAATCTTGGATGAATCTCCTGTAATAACCAGCTAGCCCTAAAAATTGGCGTATGTGTCTCGGAGTTTTCGACGTTTTCCACTTTTCAACGGTTTCAATCTTTGCTGGATCCACTTGAATACCTTCTTTGTTCACCATATGACCGAGGAATTGAACTTCTTCCATCCAAAATGCACACTTTGTAAACTTAGCGTACATTTTTTCTTTTCTTAACAACTCTAGCACTTTTCTCAAATGTTCTTCATGCTTTTGGTCATTCTTTGAGTAAATAAGTATGTCATCGATGAAAACAATGACAAACTTGTCAAGGTATGGTCTACACACTCGGTTCATGAGGTCTATGAACACAGCTGGTGCGTTAGTCAACCCAAACGGCATAGCCATAAACTCGTAATGACCGTAACGCGTCCTAAAAGCAGTCTTTGGAATATCATCCTCCTTCACCCGCATTTGATGATACCCAGAACGTAAATCAATCTTCGAATAAACTGACGAGCCTTTTAGTTGATCAAATAAGTCATCGATTCTTGGTAGTGGATAACGGTTCTTGACGGTAAGTTTATCCAACTCTCGGTAGGTGATACACAACCTAAATGTACCATCCTTCTTCTTGACAAACAAAACAGGAGCTTCCCATGGTGATGTGCTTGGTCGAATGAAACCATGCTCTAAAACTTCCTGTAACTGACTTTGTAATTCTTTCATTTCACAGGGTGCGAGTCTGTATGGAGTACGAGCTATTGGTGCAGCTCCTAGTACAAGGTCTATTTGAAATTCAACGGATCGATGTGGGGGTAATCCCGGTAATTCTTTCGGAAATACATCGGGAAATTCTTTTGCGACAGGAACATCACTGATGTTCTTTTCTTCAGGTTTAATTTCCTTGATGTTTGCTAGAATGACGTAACAACCTTTTCTTATTAGTTTTTGTGCCTTCAAACTACTAATAAGATTTAATTTTGCATTGTTCTTTTCTCCATACACCATTAAAGGTTTTCCCTTTTCACGCATAATGCGAATCGCATTTTTGTAACAAACGACCTCTGCTCTCACCTTTTTCAACCAGTCCATACCAATTATTACATCAAAACTCCCTAACTCGACTGGTATTAAATCAATTTTAAACGTTTCATCCCCCAGTTTAATTTATCTATCCCGACATATATTATCTGCTGAAATTAATTTACCGTTTGCTAATTCGAGTAAAAATTTACTATCCAAAGGTGTCAATGGGCAACTTAACTTAGCACAAAAATCTCTACTCATATAGCTTCTATCCACATCCGAATCAAATAAAACATAAGCAGATTTATTATCAATAAGAAACGTACCCGTAACAAGCTCCGGGTCTTCCTGCGCTTCTGCCGTATTAATATTGAAAACTCTTTCGCGGCCCTGCCCATTAGTATTCCCCTGATTCGGGCAATTATTTCTAATGTGGAACCCTGAAAAAAAAAAAATTTGTATCATTCAAAAAAAAAAAAAATTTAGAACATCATATGCAAACCCTTCAAACTTTTGAAAACACCTCGGATTGATAACCGACGATTCGGTTATGATAACTTTGAATGCTGATGAAGCAGAAAAAACTGTAAACGATCTTAACAGCCAAAAGTTTGTTGATATAGAATAGTGTGTTGGCAAAACTCAGAAAAAGAGAAGGTTTGGAACTGGAAAACGGATTGAGCAAACCATGAAGGAGGCTGTGGACAAATCACAAAGACTAAACATGCCTTCAAAGAATCCAAATGATTCAGTGTCTGCTGAAACCATTAGTAAGAACTTTAATTCTTATTCTAAACCTTCATAGACAGATTTTACGCATCATCCTCTGATATTAGAAATTCTAAGATATCATCGTATCTTTCATTATAAATATCCTCGATATTTCTGGAGATATCTTCATAACTATTCTTATCTGAAATCATTCATCTCTTCGCGCTATCTGTATTAGATCATAAAAGAAACTATTTTAGTTTCTAAATTCTGAAACCTTCAAGTTTAAAATATGAATGTTTTGAAGTAGTATCGGGAACTGAAGCATGAATTAGTATAATATAATGACACTTGATCAACGTGATTATATTACAGTAAGTCATGCTGAGTTTCTAATAGAACGTGATAAAGGTTCACAGATCATACCCTCATCATGAACCATGTTACATAACTCTTTCATTCTATATAATCTCTAAAAATATCAAGAAAATATTTTCTTAATGATTCGGTCTTTTTCGAGGTATTCTGGTAATTTGACAAGTCAGATTGTGCTATTACCATTTCTTTCTTAGAACATTAGTTATGTTCATCTGAAACTTCATACCTACGAATTCTGGACCATTATCCGCTTGACTTAAGGTCGGGAAGATAAAACGAAAGCATGAAGCTTCGAAATATAATGGAGAATATAAATCCCGATAACAACCCCGAAATTACAAACCGTGTATATCAATGCGTATAGCAATATAAAGACACGGGAGAATGAAAAACACTATAACCCCAAGGTAATAGTAGAAGAAAATAACTTCCTCTGGTGGCAGATGAAAAAGAAGAATGAAGGATACGATAGCCAGGAAAATATCAAGAATCAGAACTGGATTAAGCATTTTCACAATCTATTGGGATGTATGAAATAAGAAAGAAGATTATAGGAGTGGTGAAAATAAATGAAACGGAAGAGGTCAATTTATAGCGAAATATTAGACATAGCAATCGAGGCAGATTACGCATTTAATCAAAGAAAATCCTAATTTCTGCAAATTCTGAAGAATCAAATCTTATTTAGATTATGAAGATTTTCTATTCCTTAAATTCCGGAAATCAATCGTTACTACGTCAAAAATTAAGACGAATCTCTATTCCTTCATTTCACTCTTTTACGATAACTTCTCTCATACGCTTCGAGAAATCGGATTGTTTTATCCATATTATTCAACGGTGATAAAATTCTATTTATCAACTTATATTCGTCATGAAAACACTTTTATTGTTAGCCATGACGACCTCACTTAAATTTCGGGACGAAATTTCTTTAACGGGTAGGTACTGTGATGACCCAAAAATTTCTCACCAAATTAAAACTTTATCGTTAAATGATTTAATGTTTTCAACACAATAAGCAAAGTCTATAATGGAGTCTTAATGTTTTAGAACTATATTCATGTAATCAATTATTCTTTGACTGTTCTCGAAGATTCACGAACAATATATATAGCTTAATGTGCATATATATATATATATATATATATATATATATATATATATATATATATATATATATATATATATATATATATATATATATATATATATATATATATGATTTCAAGTTATTTAGTAATCGATATTAACATTCGATTAATATTTAGATAAGTTAACTAAAACGTTTAAGATGAACCAGTAAAACACTAATTTGCTACAGTATTTTCGAATTGCTACAGTACCCGAAAAGCTACAGTGTTTTTAAAAATCACTAATTGCTACAGTAAAACACTATTTTAAAATGAAAATGTATATATGTATATGTATATACTACGAGACAATAATTTATAGAAGTAAATGACCAAAACACTCGAAAGTTTAAGATACACTTTGAGTGATATAGTTTATGGATAATTTAAGGCTATATTTTGACAAATGTACGTGTCACGAAACGTAAAATGCAAGTTTTCTCAGCGTACGAAGGGACACTCGAAAAACTGGAACCGGGACATAAGTCGCGTGATGACGTACGACTTATCGGAACAAAAATTACAATTCAACTATGCACGTGAATTTAATATAATATATAATTAATTATATAAATTATATATTATAAAATTAATATAAAATTATGTCGACGAGGAAGAAACCAAAACATTGTGAGCTGGAAAATACATCCATGCGATCGCATGGATAACCAGCACAAACCCCATGCGATCGCATGGGGGCTGGTGACAGGAGAGATACTATAAATTGCTCGACTTCGGTTCTGTTTTTCTCACACTGTTCTTAATATTACTCCGTAAGTATTTATTTATTTTATTTATATTATTATTATTATTATTATTATTATTATTATTATTATTATTATTATTATTATTATTATTAAGATTAATATTATTATTAATCTTATTATTATTAGTATTATGAATTAGTATTATACATAAAATACTACGACGAGGTCATGAGCGTGTCACTTTCAAAATGGTTTTCGAGCGGGATAGAGCTAAGGAAACTATGGGTTATAGCTATGGAGGTTATGGGTAATGTTCGTGGGTATTATTTTGCAAGTCAAACCTAGTGTTTATCATCTCTGTTACGTCTACGTACTTTCCTGCAATATTGAATCACAATATTGATACGTGAGCATTCATATCTTATTTTTTATATATTAATTGTGTATCCATGTCTAGTGCTCGAGTATATATATTTATACATGCTTGTATGCTAAATTTCATCGTTAAACAGTTTATAATAAATCACGAATTAAGTACATATATTACTTGTAAAAGGTATATGATATACATGTTTTTGGAAAGCTGGTGAAAAACCAATAACTTTTTATTTAGATATCGAATAGTTTCGATGAACGGATTAAAAGATATGATCAACTGAATTATGATTGACGTTAATTGAAATTGCTTTTGAATCTGCAATTAAGATTTAAACAACTTATTTACGAAATTGATAAAGTGAATTTTTAAATATTACTAACCGAGTAAATGAATCCTTATATAAGGCACGTCTCGTTTTGTTGAACTATTGTCAAAATTGACTTTTTGAAATGACGTTGGATAACTTTTGTATGTCAATCTCGAGCATTAGGATTGTGATACACTATGACCAGACCTAGCTTGATAGACATTTATTGACCAACATATGTTCTCTAGGTTGAGATCTACGGTTATTTGGTAATCCGAGTTTCAGTCATATTTTGGTGAATGACTTTATATGCTGCTAAGGTGAGTTTCATTTGCTCCCTTTTTAATTGCTTTTGCAATCTATATTTTGGGCTGAGAATACATGCACTTTATTTTAAACGTAATGGATAAAAGTACATACTAAATTCTACACCGAGTTTGAACCGAGAATCCCTTAGCTTTGGTAACTAGTAACTGTCGGTTATAAGAACTATTGGGCGCGAGTAGTTATATATGGATCCATAGGGCTTGATATCCCCGTCCGAGCTAGAGCACTAGCCTTTTAACGGACGTATGCTATTGAGAAGCGTACACGTTGATTTGCGTATATTATTAAGATGATTATACAAAGGGTATAAATTATATATACGTTAAGTTTAGTTACCAGGGTGCTCAATTTCGTAGAATATTTTGATAAACGTTTCTGGATGAAACAACTGAAATCTTGTGATCCACATTTATGTACAGATTATGCAAAACATTAAAACTATGAACTCACCAACCTTTGTGTTGACACTTGTTAGCATGTTTATTCTCAGGTTCTCTAGAAGTCTTCCGCTGTTTGCTTATATGTTAGACAAGCTATGTGCATGGAGTCTTACATGGCATATTTTTCAAGGAAACGTTGCATTCACCAAATCATCACCATGTATCTTATTTTGACTGCATTGTCAACGGAAGTACTATTGTAAACTATTATTTACGGTGATTGTCTATATGTAGAAATCATCAGATATCGAAAACCTTTGATTTAAATATTCATTTATGGTGAGCCTTTTCAAAAGAATGCAATGTTTACAAAACGTATCATATAGAGGTCAAATACCTCGCAATGAAATCGATGAATGACGTGTTCGTCCATATGGATTTAGAGCGATCGTCACAGTAGCGTACTTAACTTTTTCCTCTTTAGTACACTTACTTATGGCAAACACCGATTCAACTTTCTCGGTCTACCGTTTCAATCCAATTGGTCCTTCAGTTCCATCAAATTCCAAAGGTTTGCAGGCAGTGAATTCTTTGTAGGAGCATCCTACTCGATTTCTTGTGGAATTAGTTCCACTGCTAGATCCAGAGTTATTGTTATTTTGCATCGCAGCCTGTACTGCGGCTATGTTTGCTGCAAGGAAAACACGGAAGTCTTCCTCACTCATGTTCAAATTCTGACGAGTCGTCGGTGCCATTTCCTTCAAAAATAGCCAAAAGAATTGAGTTAATCATATAGAATTTAAGAGTAGTCAATAGTATCTCGTAGCATTATATGAACTTATTTATAAAAGCTTTTTCTTCATATTAGCATTTTATAGTTTTAATTCGGGTAGTACCTACCCGTTAAGTTCATACTTACTAGCTACTATACAACTCAACTACTACGCTTCTATATGAAAAACTTATTACAATAATATTTCGCGTTCAAACCTTTATACAATATCTTACAAACTTACAATACCATTATTATACATATAGGATGAAATATAGCACATAATATCTTTGCTATTCAGCAGCTATAAAGGCAATTCTAGTTAATACGCAAGTTGTTCAGCAAAAGAAATAAAGACACGTAATTCATAAGTCCATAAACAAGTCATGCATTCAGGTTTTACTAAGAAGACTTCCCATCCTTGGTCTTGTGGAAAGTAACCGTTATGACCATTGGCTAGGAAGCATGTTGTAATGTCGTCAAAAGGACGAGGGTTTCGTAATGTCCAACAGCCTCGCAATAATCTAAAAACCTTGTTTCGCACCCCAACTACCGAATCCATCACTTGTGGGAAGGTTTTATTTAAAAGTTGTAACCCGATATTATTTTTCTCACTTTGGTAAGAAGCGAACATCACTAACCCGTAAGTATAACATGTTTCTATATGTTGCATGTTAGAAGCTCTTTCTAACTCATGAAATCCTATGTTGGGATATGTTGAGTCAAAATAGGTTCTTAACCCGTAGAGTAAAATTGCATTTGGGTTCCCCGCATTTAACGCTTTAAATAAAACACGGCGTAACTTATAGTCTCCCCAATGTGATATACCCCACCTATCAAAGGAAAGCCTTTTATAAACTAAGGCATTTCTGGAAAGTCTTTCAAATGTTTGACAAGTTAATTTCACCATAACTAAATGTGCTGATGAATTTCGACCGACTCTAGACAAGATTTCATCAATCATATCCTCTGGTAGGTCTTCTAAAATATTCGGTTGTCTACCCTTAACGTCCATTTTGTTTTTATACTGTAAAATAGACAAGGATTAGATTCGTAAAAGATAATTAACAAAGTACAAGCACACTACAATACATATAATACACAACATGATTACAACCCTCTAATCTGAATCACTGGTTTCTTCTTCTTCGGACTTGGTTCGTTTTCCTAATTTTCTAGGGATATATGGTGTTCGTTTAATACGAGCCATCATTTTCCACAATGGTTTAGAAAAACCTGGTGGTTTGGAGGTTCTCGGGTTATTGTTACAATTTAGGAAATACGGACGTTGCCGATACATATAAAGTTCATCGGGGTTGGAATCAGGTTTCTCCATTTTTATACCTTTTCCCTTATTATTTTCTTTTGCCATATTAAATTGGGTCAAGGTAATTTCTATAACATCATCGGAATCCTCATCGGGATCCGATTCATCGAAAAATTGGTAATCTTCCCAATATTTTGCTTCCTCGGCGGAAACACCATTGACCATTTTTAACTTTGGTCCGTTGGTTGATGATTTTCTTTTATTTAATCGATTTACTGTAGGTATCAATATTTCTTCCTCCGAAACCTCTTCTTCTTCCGGTTCCTCCTCTTCCGGTTCCTCCTCTTCCGGTTTCTCCTCTTCCGGTTCCTCCTCTTCTGATTCCTCTTCTTCCGGTTCCTCTTCTTCCGGTTCCTCTTCGGGAATTTGTGAATCTTCTCAAATTATATTCGACTCTTCATTATTATTAGGTGAGTCGATGGGATTTGTACTAGTGGTAGACATCTATCCCACAATATCAAACACATTAAGAGGTTAATATATCACATAATATTTACATGTTAATAATATATAGTTTCCAACAAAAGTGTTAAGCAATCGTTTTTAAAGAAAACACGGTCGAAGTCCAGACTCACTAATGTATCCTAACAAACTCGATAAGACACACTAATGCAAATTTCTGGTTCTCTAAGACCAATGTTTGACGATCGCTCCAAATCCATATGGACGAACACGTCATTCATTGATTTCATTGCGAGGTATTTGACCTCTATATGATACGTTTTGTAAACATTGCATTCTTTTGAAAAGGTACACCATAAATGAATATTTAAATCAAAGGTTTTCGACATATGATGATTTCTACATATAGACAATCACCATAAATAATAGTTTACAACAGTACTTCCGTTGACAATACAGTCAAAATAAGATACATGGTGATGATTTGATGAATGCAACGTTTCCTTGAAAAATATGTCATGTACGACTCCATGCACATAGCTTGTCTAACATCTAAGCAAACAGCGGAATACTTCTAGGAAACCTGAGAATAAACATGCTAACAAGTGTCAACACAAAGGTTGGTGAGTTCATAGTTTTAATGTTTCGTATAATCGGTATATAAAGGTGGATCACAAGATTTCAGTTGTTTCATCCAAAAACGTTTATCAAAATATTCTACAAGATTGAGCACCCTGGTAACTAAACTTAACGTTTAATAATTTGTACCCTTTGTATAATCATCTTAATAGTACACACAAACCAACGTGTACGCTTCTCAAATAGCATACGTCCGTTAAAAGGCTAGTGCTCTAGCTCGGACGGGGATATCAAGCCCTATGGATCCATATACTACTGCTCGCGCCCACCAGTTCTTATAACTGACAGTTACTAGTTACCAAAGCTAAGGGATTTTTGGTTCAAACTCAGTGTAGAATTTAGTATGTACTTGTATCCATTGTATTTAAAATAAAGTGCATGTATTCTCAGCCCAAAAATATATTGAGTAAAAGGGATCATATGAAACTCACGCATATAAATCTAGTATTTTTAGTATTTATAAACAGTCGCATGTATTCTCAGCCCAAAAATATATTGAGTAAAAGGGATCATATGAAACTCACCTTAGCAGCACATAAAGTTGTTCATCGTAATGTGACCGAAACTCGGATTACCAAATAATCGTAGATCTCAACGTATCAATATTGTGATTCAATATTTCAGAAAAGTAAGTAGACGCAACAGAGATGATAAACACTAAGTTTGACTTGCGAACAATACTCTTGAACATTACCCATAACCTCCTTAGTAATAACCCATAATTTCCTTAGCTCTATCCCGCTCGTAAAACTCATTTTTGAAAGTGACACGCTCATAACCTCGTCGTAGTATTTTATGTATAATACTAATTATTAATAATACTAATAATAATAATATTAATAATAATATTAATCTTAATAATAATAATAATAATAATAATAATAATAATAATAATACGGAGTAAAATGATTTTAATTAAAAGTGGAAGTGGTCGAGCTTTTATAGTGTGGCCTGATTTCTCCTTCCATGCGATCGCATGAATTTTAGGCTATCTGGCCATGCGATCGCATGGCCTCTTTTTCCAGCTCACATGTTTTTAACTCCTAGCTTGTCGACATAATATAATAATATATAATATATATAATTTAAATTAATTAATTATATATTATATTTTATTCCCGTGCATAGTTGATTTGTAATTTTTGTTTCGAATAGTCGTACGTCGTCATTCGACTTATGTCCCGGTTCCGGTTTTTCGAACGTCCTATCGTATACTGAGAAAACTTGTACTTTACGTTTCGTGAATCGTACCTTTGTCAAAATATAGTCTTAAATCATCCATAAACTATACCACTCGAGGTATAACTTATACATTTAAGTGTTTTGGTCATTTAATTCATATCAAAAATGGGTTTACTGTACCACTGTAGCAAATAGTGATTTTCGAAAACACTGTAGCATTTTTGGGTACTGTAGCAATTTGAAAATACTGTAGCAAATTAGTGTTTTACTGGTTCATCTTAAATTCTTTAGTTAACTTATCTAAATATCAATCGAATCAATAAACGAATGTTACTATCGTTTACTAAATAACTTGAAATTATATATATGTATATATCTTTTTAATATATAAATCAGTTTTTAAATACACATTGAAAGTTATCTATAAATAAATTTTAATAATAAATATTTCAACTTATCATATATATTCAAATAGATATTTAAACCAATAAGTTTAATGTACGGTATCAAACAATTAATACGTTGTTACCTTTTCAAGTTATAGTATATATGTATCTATTTACATATAATTATTCGCGAATCGTCAAAAACAACCGAAGGGTATTTAAATATATAAAAGTAGTTCAAAAATTTTGAGATTCAGTTTTACAGACTTTGCTTATCGTGTCGGAAATGTTAATCATACAAAGATTAAGTTTAAATTTGGTCATAAATTTCCGGGTCATCACACAATGCTTTGATACCAACTGAAATGTCCCATTCATATTGATTATAAACGTTCCATATTAATTGATTTCGTCGCGAGGTTTTGACCTCTATATGAGACGTTTTTCAAAGACTGCATTCATTTTTAAAACAACCATAACCTTTATTTTATCGATAAAGGTTTAAAAATCATTACGTAGATTATCAAATAATGATAATCTAAAATATACCGTTTACACACGACCATTACATAATGGTTTACAATAAGAATATATTACATCAAAAATAAGTTTCTTGAATGCAGTTTTTACATAATATCATACAAGCATGGACTCCAAATCTTGTCCTTATTTTAGTATGCAACAGTGGAAGCTCTTAATAATCACCTGAGAATAAACATGCTTAAAACGTCAACAAAAATGTTGGTGAGTTATAGGTTTAACCTATATATTATCAAATCATAGTAATAGACCACAAGATTTCATATTTCAATATACATCCCATACATAGAGATAAAAATCATTCATATGGTGAACACCTGGTAACCGACATTAACAAGATGCATATAGAATATCCTCATCATTCTGGGACACCCATCGGACATGATAAAATCGAAGTATTAAAGCATTCCAAATTCTAGAATGGGGCTTGTTGGGCCCGATAGATCTATCTTTAGAATTCGCGTCAATTTGGGGGTCTGTTCCCAAAATCTTAGGCTACCAAGCTAAAAAGGGGCATATTCGGCTTCGATCATTCACCCATATAATGTAGTTTCATTTACTTGTGTCTATCTCGTAAAACATTTATAAAATTGCATGTATTCTCATCCCAAAATATTAGATTTTTAAAAGTAGGACTATAACTCACTTTCACAGATTTTTACTTCGTTGGGAAGTAAGACTTGGCCACTGGTAGATTCACGAACCTATAACAAATATGTACATATATATATCAAAGTATGTTCAAAATATATTTACAACATTTTTAATACATTGTACTGTTTTAAGTTTATTAAGTCAGTTGTCCTCGTTAGTAACCTACATCTAGTTGTCCATAGTTAGATGTACAGAAATAAATCGATATATATTATCTTGAATCAATCCACGACCCAGTGTATACACGTCTCAGGCTAGATCACAAATCAAAGTATATATATTTTTGGAATCAACCTCAACCCTGTATAGCTAACTCCAACATTACTGCATATAGAGTGTCTATGGTTGTTCCAAATAATATATATAGATGGGTCGATATGATATGTCAAAACATTTGCATACGTGTCTATGGTATCCCAAGATTACATAATATATTAGAATACATGTATAATACAATATAAGTTAGCTAGGATATGATTAATATAGATTTGTTACCAATTTTCACGTAGCTACAACAAGCAAAAATATCCAATCTTGTTTTACCCATAACTTCTTCGTTTTAAATCCGTTTGAGTGTTTCAAGTTGCTATGGTTTCATATTGAACTTAAGTTTATGAATCTAAACATAAAAAGTATAAGTTTATAGTCGGAAATACAGGTTACAAGTCATTTTTGTAAAGGTAGTCATTTCAGTCGAAAGAACAACATCTAGATGACCATTTTGGAAAACATACTTTCACTTTGAGTTTAACCATAATTTTTGGATATAGTTTCATGTTCATAAGAAAAATCATTTTCCCAGAAGAACAACTTTTAAATCAAAGTTTATCATAGTTTTTAATTAACTAACCCAAAACATCCCGCGGTGTTACTACGACGGCGTATATCCGGTTTTACGGTGTTTTCGTGTTTTCTGATTTTAAATCGTTAAGTTAGCATATCATATAGATATAGAACATGTGTTTAGTTGATTTTAAAAGTCAAGTTAGAAGGATTAACTTTTGTTTGCGAACAAGTTTAGAATTAACTAAACTATGTTCTAGTGATTTCAAGTTTAAACCTTCGAATAAGGTAGTTTTATATATATGAATCGAATGATGTTATGAACATCATTACTACCTCAGGTTTTGTGGATAAACCTACTGAAAATGAGAAAAATAGATCTAGCTTCAAAGGATCCTTGGATGGCTTGAAAGTTCTTGAAGCAAAATCATGACACGAAAACAAGTTCAAGTAAGATTTCCACTCGAAATAAGATTGTTAAAGTTATAGAAATTGAATCAAAGTTTGAATATGAGTATTACCATATATTAGAAAGATATATTACTATAAATAAGAAAGATTTCTTGAGGTTGGATGATCACTCAAAGTGGATTTGCAAGATTGGAAGTAAGCTAGCAAACTTGGAAGTGTTGTTGGTGTGTTCTTGAGTAGTTGTTTTATAACTTGATTTATGTATGGATTTATGAACTAGATTGAGCTAGATTTTGTTGAAGATGATGAAGAACACTTAGAACAAAGGAAGAACACTTGAGAGAGAGTAGTTTGATGCATAAAAATTGAAATGGAAATGTGTTTGTGGTAGGTGTAGTTCACGTGAAAAATGGGTCTCCATATAGGCTCCATAAGTTTGTTATTTTGTGAGATATTTCATGCTAGATATTAAATGATGGTTCCCACATGGTTAGGTGACTCACATGGGCTGCTAAGAGCTGATTATTGGAGTGTATATACCAATAGTAAATACATTTAGAAGCTAGGTATTGTATGAGTACGAATACGAGTGCATACGAGTAGAATTGTTGATGAAAATGAATGAGGATGTAATTGTAAGCATTTTTGTTAAGTAAAAGTACTTTGATAAGTGTCTTGAAGTCTTTCAAAAGTGTATAAATACATATTAAAACACTACATGTATATACATTTTAACTGAGTCGTTAAGTCATCGTTAGTCGTTACATGTAAGTGTTGTTTTGAAACCTTTAGGTTAACGATCATGTTAAATGTTGTTAACCCATTGGTTATTATATCTAAAGAGATGTTAAATTATTACATTATCATGATATCATGATGTATTAATATATCTTAATATGATATATATACAATTAAATGTCGTTACAACGATAATCGTTACATATATGCCTCGTTTCGAAATCCTTAAGTTAGTAGTCTTGTTTTTACATATGTAGTTCATTGTTAATATACTTAATGATATGTTTACTTATCATAATACCATGTTAACTATATATATATATATATATATATATATATATATATATATATACATATATATATATATATATATATATACATATATATATATATATATATATATATATATATATATATATATATATATCAATATATATGACATCATATAGTTTTTACAAGTTTTAACGTTCGTGAATCACCGGTCAACTTGGGCGGTCAATTGTCTATATAAAACCTATTTCAATTAATCAAGTCTTAACAAGTTTGATTGCTTAACATGTTGGAAACACTTAATCATATAAATATCAATTTCATTTAATATATATAAACATGGAAAAGTTCGGGTCACTACACCGCACACCAGCTTAGAAATGGATCTTTTGCAATCTGCGCCCCATTATCACTTACAAGTTCTCGCAGAATGCCAAATCTGCACACAATGTATTCCCATACAAAATTCCGCACTTGTACGCCAGTTATTGTACGTAAAGCTTTTGCTTCCACCCATTTAGTGAAATAATCAATTGCTACAATCAGAAACTTTACATTCCCTGCACCTGGTGGAAATGGTCTCACAATATCAATGGCCCATTTATAAAATGGCCATGGCGAATCAATTGGAATCATATCATGTCTTGGTTTTCTGTTCTGCGGTGCGTTCCTTTGACAATTTTTGCACCTTTTAACAATTTGTGCAACATCGCGGTATAGGGTAGGCCAAAAGTAACTCATTCGCATTATTTTCGCTACAATAGTTTTATAACCTGAATGAAGAGCGCAGGATCTACTATGTACTTATTCAACAATTGTTGCAGCCTCCGCGGGTCCTGCACACCGCATTAATGGTCCCAGATATGATTTGTGATATAACACATCATTTTCAATCACATACATAGGTGATCTTTAGCGTACCAATCGAGCTTCCTTTTTATCTTCTGGTAATGCACTATTTCGTAAATAATTCACAATAGGATCCATCCAATTTGGTTCAACTTCTTCTATAGCCGCAACAACCAAACTTCCATCAATGGACTTATTGGGAAGTTCTTCTACCCAAACCTACTTTTGAAAGTGCGAAAATGTTAATGCAGCAAGCTTGCTTAACGCATCCGCCTTTTTGTTTTGACTTCTTGATACTTGTGATAACTCGAAAAATTCAAATTTTTCTGCGGACTCTTGCACAAGTTTTAAATACTTCCGCATAGACAACTCGTGAGCTTCAAAAGAGCCATTGAATTGATTTGCCACTAACTACGAATCAACATATGCGCGCAACTGCGAGATATGCATTTTATGCGCCATATTTAATCCTGCAAGCAGTGCTTCATATTCAGCCTCTTTATTTGTCACATCAAAATTAAAGCTAGCGCGTATGTGTGCTCTTATCTACTCAGACCTGCCAATACCAATCCCGCACCTGCACCTTCAATACACGATGCACCATCTGTATACAAATCCCAGATTTCGTGTTGAAGTGGTTTTAATTGCGTTCTTTCATGGATAACCTCCAGTTCACCCGTCATTTCTGCAAGGTAATCTGCTAAAACCTGACCTTTTATCGATGTACGCGGTAAATATGATATTTCAAATGCTCCAAGCTCGATCGCCCATTTTGCGAGTCTTCCTGATATCGCAGGTGTGCTCAAAACATGTTTAACGGGCAAATCAGTTAAAACATGTATTGGATGACCTTGAAAGTATCTACACAACCTTCTTGATGTCAAAACTAACGCGTATAAAAAATTTTCAATTGGCGCATAGTTTATTTCACTTCCCGCAAGTGCCTTGCTAACAAAATAAACTGGCTTCTGAACTTTATTCCTTTCCGCGATAAGTACTGAACCAACTGCCTCATTCGCAATCGAAATATAAAGGTATAATATTTCACCATCCACAGGCGCAATCAATGTAGGTAACGTAGCAAGCAATTGCTTCAATTCTTGAAATGCCTTGTCTGCCTCTTCTGTCCATACAAAGTTCTTCTGTTTCAAACACCCTTTAAGTGTGCGAAAGAAAGGTAACTGCCTTTCCGCAGCCTTTGAAAGGAATCTGGCTAAAGCCGCAATCTTTCCAATTAAACTTTGTACTTCTTTAACTGTTTTAGGCGCGGTCATGTTTTCAATTGCGGCGATTTTCTTAGGATTTTCTTGTATGCCTTGCTCAGTTACATAGTACCCTAGAAATTTGCCTTCCCTTTCCCCAAAACTGCATTTAGACGGATTCAACTTCATATTGATCTTTCGCAAATTTTCAAATGTCTCCTTCATATCAAGCAAAATATTTTCTTGCGTTTTGCTTTTTATAACAAGATCATCAACATACGCCTCAAGGTTATGGCCTATTTGGCCCTTAAACGCTTTATCAATTAATCGCTGATAAGTTGCTCTCGCATTCTTGAGGCCAAAAGGCATTTTAATATAACAATAAATGCCTTTTCCAGTATGGAATGCGGTTTTATCTTCGTCTTCTAGCGCCATTGGTATTTGATGATATCCTTTTGCGGCATCCAAAAAACATTTATAAGGATAAGCATGCAAGGATTCCACTTTGAGATCTATTTCAGGAAGCGGGTAGTTGTCTTTTGGACAAGCTTTGTTTATGTCTTTAAACTCTATGCACATCCTCCATGAACCATCAGGCTTTTTTTTACCAATACTGGGTTTGCAACCCATGTTTGATACTTTACTTCACGCAAAATGCCTGCATTGACTAACTTGGCCACTTCCGCACTCAACCATTTTATGCGATCAGGAGCCATTCCTCTATGCTTTTGCACAATGGGTTTTAGTGCAGGATTAACATTTAATCGATGCTCTGCGACATTACGCGAAACTCCAGTCATGTCATGCTCACTCCAAGCGAACACGTCCTTGTACGCAACAAGCATTTGCACAATCTTTTTTTCTTATTTCTTCATCTAACTCGATGTCGATTTTTACTTTTTGATCTGGGTAACTAGTGTTCACAACAACCATGTCATCTTCTGCAATCTTGTGCGCAACACCGGCATCTTGCGTGCTTATAGCCGCACAAATTGACTGCATAGCCATAGAGTTTATTGTTGCCACACCCTTGTACGTAGTAAATTTAACCATTCCATGTATTGTAGATGGCACTATGCCAAGCCTACGCAAAGCAGATCTTCCCAATAACATGTTATAACGTGAGGCAGCGCGTATGACATAAAAGTCTAACTGCGCTTGCCTTGTTAGTTTCACCTGACAAAGATATTGTGGTTGGCTTCAATTCTTCCTTAATACATTCCGGTAATTGATGAAAATACTGCTCGTATATCAAATCTATACTACTACCAGTGTCCACATGTATTTTCATAATTGTTATTCCAGTATTCGCGATTTTACATGATATAACTAGAGGTGTGTCATACATGTCGCGGTTTTGCTCAAATGGGAAAGTAATGGGCGCGAGTTGCCATTTTTCAAGCATTTCTGCTGCTTTTCGCTTTTTAAAACCTTTCTTCTTGTGTATTGTGCTTATTGTTTTCGTATCATGCACTTTTGCAGCTCTTTTTGCGAATTTTTATTCAGAAAAGCTTTGCATACTTTATGCACCTTCAAATTCATATTCCACTCATTTACCACCTTTTTGGTAGCTAAAAACTTTCGTTGCTTCGTCATTTTGCGTAGCTCACAACTTTTATTAGAGAAATTATGTTTTCCTGCAATGTAATAAAGAAAATAACACGATTAGAATTGGAAAATGAGTTTAATAGCTCGACTAAAACGAACATGAATTTCTCATTTCAATTCTATTCGCGTCCCACGGATGGCGCCAATTGATCAATCCTAGATTATCCAATTAAGGCTAATCAAGTATTGAGTGCAATGAGGGGGTATAATGGATGTCGATTATGGTTTTGGGACCTTATTGTCATATTTCGTAAAGTGCTAAACGATCAACAACCATGTCCCGGTCTTCGTAAATTACCTTAACCAATAAAGATCAAGTCTCGGGCAAATTCACGAGAGAGATCAATATGGCTAGAGCAATTCTTCCAGAATCAACAAACTCAAATGACAGGCCAAGCTCCCTATTTATAGGTTTGGGACTTACGCGAAAGTAAGATGTGCGGGCACTTAGGCATTCCGCACAAGTACTGCGAGAACCCTACGCACTCTTTAATATTTCGCGTAATCCTACCTCATTCATTAAGATTTACCGCGGTTTACGTGTCTTGTATCTTTACCTTTAAGTGGATTTTCGCACTAAAAATAAACATATACATATGTATTTATATGATCAACCACCATACTCTATAATGATAAATTGCATTATAGTTAATCAAGCTATATCAATGATTATAATTATCATTACTTACCTCCTAAAATCCCTAACCAAGCACACCCTTAATTGTTTTAAATACTTTGATTACTTTATTTATAATAGGAATATCTCAAAATTATTTAACATCCAATTGATATCGGTTAACTAGCTTAATCTAACACATAAGGATATAGATATGGATGGATAAATTATATTTAAATGAATACGAATTTAAAAAATTAAATAAATATAATAATGAATATGAGAACACCTGATCCATATTTGATTTATTGTCATCCCTAGGTAGATAATTGATAGAGATAGGTAGATAGATGCTTATTATGTATAGAAGATTGAAGATATATATAGTTAGGTAGATAGATGTTTATATATCATAATGTCACTAACTATAGTAGTTCTTTGAATAAATACCCAATTCAATAAATATGCATTTAATGAGAGCAAACTTTCATATTCAATATACTAGTATATATATACTCATCTTAACACATGCAATCTTCATACACAATAAACATAAATTTAATAAAATTGCCAAATATTAAGAATGGTACGAGCAATCTTTGTGTTTCTTCTAATCTTTATTTCAGGTAATTCATATCTTTTATATGTTGATAAGTCCGTTATATGTATTTATATATAAGGTCGGGTTGATTATCAATTAAAAAAAACCAATGGTTGATTATGACATTTGTTTTATAATTTTGACGTACAGGTCTTGTTAACATTGTTGTACCTTCGGCCACTCTACCTTCAGTTGAGTGTCATGAAAATGAAGACTGTGATTGGGATTTTGTTGCCGTTTCAGACGCTCCTCCTTATTCTTCGAAGTTCAGAGCGCGTTGTCACAGCGACCCAGAATGCAACGATCCTTGTTTTGGGATCGGCATCTGCATAAAACATGGTTGTTGGTGTATGCCACACCAAAATGTTCGCCCAACGTGGGGACGAAAGAGTTTATCACGCGCCGATAACCCAACGATTGATTAATTAAAACCCTAAGTAGTTATAGTGAGTAGTATTAGCTATTATGAATGTCAGGTGAATCAGTTCTTTCATATATAAATAACTGATGTTCATGATTTTGGATCCCATAATGTGGTTACTTATCGCGACCTATAAATAAATCAAAAAGTTTATAAGTTCTCATGTGTTTTTTTAGATTTGAAAACATAGTGTTTGTACACTACAAGAAAAGTGAACATTCCCGACGACACTTTTCCCGACGACATGTGTCGTTGGGATTAATACCGCAAAACGACAAAAAATTCACTTCTTTGTCAGACTTTTCGTAGTTTTTTGTTGACCGACCTATCCCGACGACATGTCGTCGGAAAGTCGTCGCTATTAATATACCGATTTCTTTTTCAATTTTATGTCTTGGCGGCAAACATAAAAAAAATTTCCCGCCAACCATTCCAGACGACATGTCGTCGGGAATGCCAACCATTTTTTATTTTTCCTTTTTATGTTTTGGCGCTTACCAGGAAAATAATTCCCGCCCAACTTACCGACGACATGTCGTCGGCATTGATCCAATTCATTTTTTTTCCTTTTTAATGAAGATAAATTAATTTAAAACAACATTTAGAAAAAAGAAATTTGGTTACGGGACACAAGATGTTCGGATAATTGCATGTTCGCCACATCCACAGTAGTTCATCATTATGAATTAAGAAAAGGAAAATTATTTTTCATTCTACCATTACAAATTGAGTAGATGTAAATGGTGAGGGTTGCAGTTGTATAAATAGATCGAATTTGTTGGATTTTGGCACCAAAAAATCAAGCCATTTGTTTCCCTCCAAAAATATTCGCGCCAAGAATATTCAACCAAAGATTTTCAACGAAAAGTTACCCGCCAAAAGGATACTAATCTCGACGAAAGGTAATGACAAAATGTAATCGTGTAATGTAATGATAGAAGTTACATGTGGAATTTAACGATGTAATGTAACGCTGTAATGTAATGGTAGAATATGACTGCGTATTGTAATGGTACAATGTGACAGTGCAATATAACAGTGGAATGTAAGGGTGTAATGTAATGGTAGAAAATGAAGGTATAATGCAATGGTAGGAAGTTGCGGTGTAATGTAATGGTCAAAATATTCACATTGTAATGTAATGGTGGTATGTGATGGTGTAATGTAACAATGAACCCTAATCTTAAACCCAATGTAATGTAATGATAGAGTATCAATGTAGGAGTGTAATATAATGGTATAATATTGCGGTATAATGTGTAATGTAATGGTTATTAAATTAACGGTGTAATGTAATGGTAGAATGTAACGATGTAATGTAATGGTAGAATGTAAATGTGTAATGTAATGGTACAATGTGACTGTGTAATGTAATGGTGTAATGTAATGGTAGAATGTTACGGTGTAATGTAACAGTAGAAGTTATGGTGTAGTATAACGGTGGAATGTAGTAGTGGAATATGACGGTGTAATATAACAGTGGAATGTAACGGTGTAATGTAATGATAGAATGTGATGGTGTAGTATAACGGTGGAATGTAGTAGTCATGAATGTGTCAGTGTAATATAAAAGTGGAATATAACGGTGTAATACAGTGGTAGAAAGTGAAGGTGTAATGCAATGGTAGAAAGTTACAGTGTAATGTAATGGAAGAATGTCCACGTAGTAATGTAATGGTGGTATGTGATTGTGCAATGTAAAAGTCAACCCTAACCTTAAACCCAATGTAAGATAATGTAATGATAGAGTATTAATGTAGGAGTGTAATATAATAGTATAATATTGCGGTGTAATGTGTAATGTAATGGTTATTAAATTAACGGTGTAATGTAACGGTGTAATGTAATGGTAGAATGTAACGGTGTAATATAATGGTATAATATTACGGTGTAATGCGTAATGTAATGGTTATTAAATTAATAGTATAATGTAACGGTGTAATATAATGGTAGAATGTAACGGTGTAATGTAATGGTAGAATGTGACTGTGTAATGTAACGGTAGAATGTGACTGTGTAATGTAATGGTGTAATGATTTTGTGTAATGTAATGGTAGAATGTTACAGTGTAATGTAACGGTAGAAGTTATGGTGTAGTATAACGGTGGAATGTAGTAGTGGAATGTGATGGTGTAATATAATAGTAGAATGTAACGGTGTTATGTAATGGTAGAAAGTGAAGGTGTAATGCAATGGTAGGAAGTTACGGTGTAATGTAATGGTAGAATGTCCACGTTGTAATGTGATGGTGATATGTGATGGTGTAATGTAACAATGAACCTTAACTTTAAAGCCCATGTAATGTAATGATAGAGTATTAATGTAGGAGTGTAATATAATGATATAATGTTACGGTGTAATGTAAGGGTGATCTCTAAACCCTAAACACGATATACCGGTAGAATGTAATAGTGATCTCTAAACCGTAAACTCGATGTAATAGTGGAGTGTAATTAATGGTGTAATGTAACAGTGGAAAGTGATGGTGTAATTTAGCAGTGATCCCTAAACCCTATACGTAATCCCGATATAATGATGATATGTGACGGTTTAATATAATGACGAAATGTCAATAAAATTTAACGACAACAACGATGTAACGGGAAATTGTACGACGAAATATATGAAAAATTTAACCACAAAATCATATATATATATATATATATATATATATATATATATATATATAGGTTTTATATAAATGATTATTATATAATAATATATAATAATAATAATAATATAATTTTAAATATAATTAGTTTAAAATATTTATTTTATATTTATATATTATTTATATTTTATACGGAGTATATCTTTAATTTATATTATTTAAAATTAATTTATAATTAGTTAGCTCTATCCCGACGACATGTCGTCTGGATAGAAGGTACAATAAATTTTCGTTTCCCTCCAGGTAATTTTCGTTTCCCTCTAGATGCCCGGTCAACGAAATTCAATTCATTAAATTTCCGATCCAGACGACTTGTCGTCGGGAAAGGGTCGTCGGGAAAAGTACTGGAATCAAATCCCCTTTACTGCCTTCTGCTCCTTCACTTCACACAAACAAAAACCTACAAATCCTCTAACACTTCGGCGGTTTTCATCAAAATTCGAAGGTTTCTTCAATTTTTTAGCTTTCCACCACCAATTTCTCCTCTAATCCGCTCCAAGGTATGATTTTTCTATCGTTTTCTTTTCTTTATTATTTTTCTTTTTGAGATATTGTTGCTCAATCCGAATTTTTTTTTGCAATTGAGGCTTAATCCATATGCTTTAACTTGTTTCTTGCGGTTTTGTGATGATTTATGAAGTTAGGATTTGTGTTTAGTAAATTTATTAAAGATTAAAGTTAGGGGATGTGTTTAATTGTTAGATCTATGAAGTTAGGTCTTTATTTAGTTAATTTGTTATAGATTAAAGTTAGGAATTGTGTTTAGTTAATTTATTATAGATTAAAGTTAGAGAATTGTTAGATTTTGCAGATTTATGAGTGTTTGTGTTTATCATTTATAGTTGTTTCATAATTGTTGTTCACACATGTAATCTCTTCACTGTTAATTATAAGTGGGTATGTTCAAATGTGCAGGTTTATGAACTAGAAAGATTGAAATATTTGGTTAAGATGTTTATGGCATGAAAACAGAACGGAAGCATGCCATTGAAAGAAAAGGTAATTTTGATATTTTACAAAGATTTTACTTATGATATATTGTCCACCTTTTTTTTGTTGAAGATTGTTGTTTCAGATTTTAAGATTCATTTTGTTTATTGGTTTAATGGATAGATTTTATTTTATGATAAAGATGACGATAAAGCAGACTATCTTCGGCCTGCTACCATTCAAAGTAAGTTTTTACTTCAAACTGAAACATTTTGTTTTATTTTTATGATAAAACAATTGCAGCCCTTTAAAGCGTTTAACTGATAACGTTGAGAAGCACAAAGTTGTTAATCAATTTTTTTACAGCTGATTGTGTGATTTCTTCATATTCATTCGTTGTGTAAGATTAGTAGTTTCTTTTTTTGTGCCTCATTGTGTAGCTTTGTTAACTGATAAAAAGACATTCGAGCATAGGAGGCAGATATGGTAATGAGTTCATCCTTATTTCATTTGTAACAATTTCCTTATCTTATGAAATCATTGATTTTGGTTATGTTTTCGTTTTGTACAACAATATATTTTATTCTTATGTTATATTATTGAACATACATGTTGTACTTTGACCACTTCCCCAGGATTCCGCCAAAGGAGGTGCATGAACAAAGAGGAAGCGAGGTTAGCTATAGCTGCTAGCAACTTACAACCGGTTGAGTGTATATTTTTTGCTATGTAGTTAAAGGCACTCAATTATAACAACCTTATAGTTTTTGAGTATAGTTTTTGTGTATAGCTTTTGCTAATTCTGCCGCTATCGTATTTTGTAACTCCCAAACATGATGATGATCATGTAAATAATGTGTGTAATGAATAGCCATCGTGGTAATCGCAGGAAATTTGTGATTTTATTTTAAATGTTTATCATTTACATTTATTTATATTTATTATATTATGGTATGTTTTTTGTTTTGAACATCTGGGCAGAAATTGTATTTTGTGTGACGAATTCGGCTGGACAGCAGCTTTTTTGAAGCTGCTGTAAAAAAAATTAATACAGGCTTTCCAGACGACATGTCGTCGCAAAAGGGTCGTCGCGAAAGTTGATTTTGACCAAAAATGTCAAAATCAGTCAACAATTGACTTTTTCATGTCTGACGACATGCCGTCGCAAAAAGTCGTCGCGAAAGGAGCCACTTGATCTTTGACTATGTCAGTCAAAGTGGGTCCCATCGTCGTCGGGATAGACGTAAAATAGGCGTCGGGAAAACCTTTTCGCGACGAGGCTTTAGGGACGACACATAAGCGATGACATGTCGTCGGGATAGGGCTTTCCAGACGACATGTCGTCGCAAAATGTCGTCTGGAAAAGGCTCATTTGTTGTAGTGGTACTTATGAGTAGCTTTATACCACACTTACATATATTTGTTCCTACTTGATACATACAATGACTTAACTATTTATTTATTTATTATGATTATAATAAATAAAGAAAAATAGATTATAAAGTGTTTTTTTTTATTTCATTTTTCAATAGAAAAAGTGACATTAAATGTTTAATTTATCACATAAAGAATATCAAATTAATTATTGACAAAGTTATGTGATTGGTCCCTAAAGTATATTGATAATTTTACATATGAATCTAAAGTTACTTGTTGATCTAAAGTTGTTTAGTGAACCGGATCCATATCTATAAAATTAGATCCAAATATAGAGAAATTGTTACGACGCGGTGACACGTTAACGTAGAGATCATGCTACGTATTTATATATGAAAGAGCATGTCATGATAGTGTATGTGATATTTTAATAGAAAAATGCACGTGCTCACAAAGTTTTGAGCTTACAGATTTACTAAGTATATTTCAGGTTCAATGTTCAAAGTAAAGTAAAAGACACCAAAAAATTAGAAGACATTAGAAATGATAAGAGACTTAATATGTTTTATAGCTTATTTATAATAGATATAAAATCTATGGATATAGATCATGTTTATAGAAAAAAGGGGTAAAACCGACTATCTGGCGGTCTCAACTGACCGATCTCATTGCCAACTTAATAATGTTTATTGAAATTAGAGGATGAAATTGTACTTTTTAACAATTTCACTGTAAATTGTGACCAAAAATAGAGGCAGACCTCGAGCGTTATATAATGGTTGAAATTCAAATGTACTATTGAAAATTTAAATAGATAGTTGATTTGAAGAGAAAGATAATTGTGACATCATCAGCCAAAATCAATGACTGAAAATCTTGGTTATGAACGTATTTTAAATGTCAATATCTAATCTTCTTTCGACAAAAAATGACTTAATGAAAGACTTTTCTTTTACATATAAGAAGATGTGTAGTTGATTTTTTTAAAATAATTGAGCTTTACTAGAAAATAATAATAATCGAGCTTTCTTTTATTCTATATTAGTTGGGCTGATTTATACAATTAATTGTTTTTTTATTTTTATGATGTTTAACTTTATATTTAAATCTTTTAAATAATAATAATAATATGTTAAAGTAATAGTAGTAGTAATAGTAATAATAATAATAATAATAATAATAATAATAATAATAATAATAATAATAATAATAATAATAATAATAATAATAATAATAATAATAATAACTTGTGGTCGCGATGTTTGTGTTGACTTGACAGGGTCTTCTTCTTTGACACAGTCTGGGCTTTCTGACTTTATCCCTGGACGTGCTGTGGTTGATGCGGCTCGTCGGAAGCGGGTCAAGTACGAATCTAGCTGTCAGGCGATTGGTTATGGTTTCATTCCTTTCTCATTTTCTTCCCTTGGGAAATTAGAGAAGGAGGCTGTTTCTTTGCTAAAGCGGGTTCAGAAGAGTTCGATGGCGCAAGATATTGGTGCCGGTGCTGCTGCTCATATTTTTACTAGGATAGGTTTTGCTATTGCTAGAGGTGTGGGGGCCCAGATTGTCTCTAGGCTTTCCACTAATTTTTTGTAAGTTTTAAAACTTTTAAGTTTATTATTATTATAATTATAATAATAATAATAACAATAACAATAATAATAATAATAATAATAATAATAATAATAATAATAATAATAATAATAATAATAATAATAATAATAATAATAATAATAATATAATAATAATAATAATAATAATAATAATAATAATAATAATAATAATAATATGTTTTCCTTAAAACATAGACGTACAAGATGCTAGTCGGGTTGGATGTTCTTCGATTCCGGGTCTCGTGTCACAAAAGAAAGGGTGCTTCCAAAACCTTGTTGATCAAGGAAAGTTTCCTCCGTCCACCCCTATTTTGGTTGGAGATGGTTACGCTAACGTTTTGACTTACAAGATTGAGAATAGGTACGGGAATTTTTTTTTATCAGAGACAGTAAACAAAGAGTTGAAAAAGGCAGGACCTAAAGGGTGAAATGGTTTATTTCATCTCTTCGCTATACTTTTAGTTTGTTTTGTTTTGTTTTGATTACGTAGTTTGGTTAGTCTTTATTTCTTTGTTCTAGTTCGGTTAGTTTGGCTTGCGATTATAGCTAGTTTAATTTGTTTGCTTGGTTTGCGTTTGTTTGGTTCGAGGTATAGTAGAGGCTTGGTTGTAGATAACTTTCGTCCGTGTTCAGTTTACTAGGTACGAACTTTCACACCCCTCAATTGTTATTATTGTTGAAGACAATTTCTCTTTGAAAAAGATACAGAATTATCATTTTATTTTTTGGCGAAAGGGACAACTTTATAACTAAAAGGTGAGTTCATTAATAAATGACCCTATCAAAACATACAAACCACGAACAACGAGCTAAACGAATCACGGATCTAAAGCCAATGTGCACAACATAACGATCCAAGGCACCTAACTAATAACACAAACAACAATCTAACAATTAACAAAAATATCATCAAAGAATGCACCCAATCTAATTTCAAAGGGAAGATTAAGAGACATGTTTGGCTCAACAAAAACACCAACAAACGAAATGAACATGGACGAGTTAAACATCTTTGACGAAGTCACCGAAGTTTTTCATCTTGACTCCTTGAACCGGACGAGCTTTCCGAAGTTTCTTAGGCTTTTTCAAAGCAATGGGAGGATAGCTAGAGCTTGTAAGGATAACATTAACTTACTCGATGTCTGAATTCGGAATCAATATATCAATAACTGTAACAGAAGACCTTGGAGTGGGCGTCACCACAACTGAAGCCTCAGATAAAGGCTTCTTATCATTAGATTTTTCGAACATGGGCGTCACGGAATCAAACTTAACTGAAAACAATACCAACATCACCATCTGTGTGCTCCACACCATTTGCGACAAATTCAATGTCAACCATCTTTGAATTGAAGAAGACCTTACAACCGAAAAAGACACATGAGCATAATCTTCAAGATCTCTTCTAGCAAATTTACTGAATCAAAATCTGGTAAGGACAAAGAATCAACCCTGACAAGAATATTTTCATAAAGGGCACGACTCCACCAATGGAGAGATGATCGGGAGAAAGAAGGCAGATGGAGGTTGAATTCACAGCATTGTGATCATCCTCAAAAGATGCACCCAAGACACAAGGTACACACTCCATTTCAATATAATCCTTATTCATGACTATAACGGTTTGAGGGGAGCATCACGAAACATTTTATTCACGGCATGAGAAGCATGTTCATAATGATTTGCGTATATTTTTGACCCGATAGAATAACCCCTTTAGGTGGATCTGGCAGCCTTACGATCAAGCACACCATCTTTAACTTCAAAAACATCTTCCACCATAACTTGTAACCATGCCACACCGCTCGATTTGGGATTGCAACCAAATCTGAAGGGTAACCTTCTTTATGAGTATAGTCACAAAAAGTGTTCACAAATATATAAAAAAAATGGGATCACCCAAATGCAATTCAAACTAACTTTTACAGTTATTGAAAAATCGGGAAAATTGATTCAAAATACAATGAACTTTCATCATGTTCCTATTGTATGCATCAAACTTTCAAAGTTATTATTGTATGCATTATACTTTTATTTTTTTTACTATTGTACGTATTAAATGACCTAGACAACAGGTTTCCGGTTACTAATTGATTTTTTTTGCCATGTAGGATACTAATATGTATATATCTATGCTTAAATCTACGATACCCTTTCATACTCCCCAAAAAAAAAACCCCAACTTCTTCCATCTAATTCTCATGATAAATCTCCAAAATTTGGCAAAACATACAGTCGATTTTTGTATCACCAAAGTTTGGCAAGATATCTATTTACGTTTCTTGCATTATTTTAAGCTATACTTCCACGTAAATTCGAAAATCTAGGCTTCTTATTTATTTTAGAGTTATTTTAAGTCAAAGTTCATAGTTAAGAAATTATTGATTGATTTGAAGTTGTTAGTTCAAATTTGTTACCTTTTTCCTTTTATTAACTGTTAAAAGTTTTATTGCATGATGGTTGGAAGCCCAAACCCTACAATAGGTTTTGATTTTGATGTTTATCATAATGGTGTGTTTATGTTCAACCCACTTAGGTATGATAATGGTATTGTTCTGTCCATCTTTATTGATAAACTTGATTTTGAGGAGCTATGTCAGTTTTTGGAAAAGGAAATTGGTAGCCCATTATATTGTTTGTATAATACTATCTTGGGAGAAACATTAAAAAATGGTTTACTGTCGTTAGAGAACAATGAGCATATGAATATAATGTTTGACATTGCCTACATCTATGGTTAAATAATTTTTGAAGGAAAATATTAAGGTTTTTTTATTCGATTGATTCAGTACGACTATTATTGAGATCAATTACATAGATCCTATATTTATAACATACAAAACTGGAAGAAGCCTAATCTGTGATTCAATATGGACTAGTTTAATATTGGGCTAGTGTATATGGATTAGCCCATATCATATGAATCTCAACACTCCCCTTCAAGTTGGATTGTGAAGGTTACGAACGCCCAAAAAAACCTTAATATTTTCCTTCACAAATTCTTAACCCATGCGATCGAAACTCGTCGTCTTCACAAATCTGTTCGGGTGGTTATTAAACGCATCAATCAACCATTCCTAGATATTATATCCATTCAAAAGCAAAAGAAACCAGCGGATTGAAATCAATTCGTTAATCAAAACCCTAGACGAACCAATCAAGCATTTTGTTGGTTAATAAAAAAAAAGTGAATTGAACGAATTCGCTAGTCACAAAATTAATAAGAGAAAACCTTTGTCAAAAGACTCGTTAAAACTTTAATTCATTCATCAATTTCGATAGTCTGTAGGATTTTCTCATGGGCTTTTCACAAAATACTGGGAAAAGTATAAAAGGGGAAGAAACGCCAACACGAGCATGTGATAAAACGTGTAGTTACTGCTCAAAAATAGGGCACACGATGGATGGTTGTTTTGAAATCATTGGGTACCCGGAATGGTGGAACAAGAAACCCGCTGGATATAAAAATCAACTAAACACACCCAACATAACAAGGGCTCCTACTGTTGTTAAGGAGAAGGAGCAACCATACATCACTAAAAAAGAGTATGATCAGCTCATAAGACTTATTCGAGGGACCAAAACGAAAGAAACAAATCCAATGGCTAACATGATAGGTACGTTTAATTCAAGCAACTCTTGGATAATTGATTCGGGGGCTAGTGAGCACATCACACATCGTGATGATTGGATTGTACCCTCGGAGACACATGTGAATTACCCACCTGTTGTGATACCTGATGGCAGTTTTGTTGCTGTTAAAAACGTAGGAGGTGTAAAGCTGGAAAATAAAATTGAACTAAAGAAAGTTCTAAATGTTCCCATTTTAAATGTAAAATATTGTCTGTAAGTAGACTTTCTAATGATTTAAGTTGCTCATTTACTTTCTTTTCAAAACAATGTCTTATACATGACTTACACTCGAGAAGGCTGATTGGGACGAGTGATATGCATGATGGCTTGTACTACCTGAAGCCTTCCAAAAGCATGGCTATAGCAATGTCAGTGTTAAAGTGTCGTCAGTTTTGACATAGAAGATTGGTGCATGCTTCGGATGTGGTACTAAAGAAAATTAAAGGTTTAGAAGGTCTTGATGCAAATAATCATTATTGCAATTCGTGTATTCGTGCCAAACAAAATAAATTACCATTCCCTATTAGTTTTTCAAAAACCATTGAATGCTTTGAGTTGATACATGTTGACATTTGGGGAAGATATCAACATGCTTCCCTAAGTGGTGCTCACTATTTTTTGTCCATAATCGATGATCATAGTCGTGGAGTTTGGGTGTATTTGATGAGAAGTAAGTCGGAGGCTGCTCAACTTTTAACTACGTTTTAAAACATGATTGAAACTCAATTCGGAAAAAGAGTAAAAAGATTACGAACCGATAATGGTTCGGAGTTCCAGTCGAGATATATGGTGGAGTTTTATATAGAAAAAGGAATTTTGTTAGAAACTTCATGCCCTTACACACCACAACAAAACGGTGTTGTCGAACGAAAGCATAGACATTTATTGGAGAGGAGTCGGGCACTTCGTTTTCAAGCCTCGTTACCAATAGAGTTTTGGGGCGATTGTGTATTAACAGCGGCGTACATCATCAACAAACTTCCTAGTCGAAAGCTTGACAACAAAACACCTCATGAGATTTTACTTGGTAAAACGCCAACATATGATCACCTCAAAGTGTTTGGTTGTCTAGCATACGTTCATGATAACTCGTACAAGAAGGACAAGTTCGGCGACAAGGGGAGACCATGCGTCTTTCTTGGATACCCGATGGGACAAAAAGGGTACAAGTTATACGACATCAAGGATGAAAAGATGTGTATAAGTCGAAATGTGACTTTCATTGAGGAAAAATTCCCTTTTGAAGTTGGTTATGATGGACACAAGTCTATACCTCAAGAGCATTTAGTTGATTCTTTACTTGACCTCCAACATGTTTGTGAAGAGGTTACTAATCAGCCTACACAAACAAATAATAATGCTATGATACCATAAAAAATTTGTGAAGGAAAATATTAAGGTTTTTTTATTCGATTGATTCAGTACGACTATTATTGAGATCAATTACATAGATCCTATATTTATAACATACAAAACTGGAAGAAGCCTAATCTGTGATTCAATATGGGCTATTTTAATATTGGGCTAGTGTATATAGATTAGCCCATATCATATGAATCTCAACAATGGTAAATATATATATATACATATATATATATATATATATATATATATATATATATATATATATATATATATATATATATATATATATATATATATATATATATATATGTGTGTGTGTGTGTGTGTGTGTGTGTGTGTGTGTTTTTGTGTGTGTGTGTGTGTGTGTGTGTGTGTGTGTATTGATCATTTTAATGATAACTTAAGTGAATATATAATCAATGGTGATGATGTTATGAATAATGAGAAAGCTGAAGTAGGCAATGAAAATGAAGAGATGGTTGTAAGTAAGTTGGATGACAACCCATTTGAGATAGTAGAAAGTAAGTTGGATGATAAACCATTTAAGTTATTGGAAAATAAGTTGGGTGACAAAATCATGGTTCGAAAATAACATAAGTAGTGAATGCAAAAATAAAAGTCCATGCTTGAGACATCTCTAACAATGCAGCGGAAGTCTAACACAGCGAGTCTAATACAACGAAAGCAATTTCATCTAAGCACCTGAGAAATAACATGCTTAAAAACGTCAACACGAATGTTGGTGAGCTATAGTTTTATTGTAAACAATAATGTAATGTAGACCACGAGATTTCGTATTCAAAACAGTATGAAAAAGTATATGCTTAACCGTGGGCACTTTCTAACTAACTTAACGTAAAATAATATATCACCCCCTAAAAGTACACTTGGCGAGTGTGTTAAAACAGACGAAGTATTAAACACCTATTAAATGCTAGGCGACTATCCCGAGTGGGGATGTCAAACCCTATGGATCCATATCTAAGATTCGCGTTCACCGGTTCATAAACCAATGACTAAACGTTTCCGAGCTAAGGGGAAAATTTGTGCCGTTATATCACCCACACATATATAAAGTTAAAGTACTCGTGTCTAGTATGTAAAACATAAAAAGCGCATGTATTCTCAGTCCCAAAAATAGTTAAAGTAAAAAGGGAGCTATAACTCACAGTGAATGTGCGGTAAAATCGATACGAAAACGTAAGCAAGTAGTAAGTCGGTCCGAAAGGTCCTCAACCTAAGTCAAAGGTTACTAAGTCAGTAAATCGTCCCAAAAGGTTTAGAAGTACGTAAGTTAAGTCTTAAGTATCATCATTATCATCGTTATCATCATCATACGTAAAAGATAAAGTAAGGTTTTCAACAAGAATAGAGATCGAAACAAAGGGCTGACTTTGGACAGCCGCTACGACCTCTATACAAACTGAAATGACACGCGGCTAGTGGTCAAGGCTCCGTTTGTGAGTCCTCTTACCGCTATCAAATTTTCAGATCCTAACTCGATGTCGTTTGACCGTGGTGACGGTTCAAGCGCGAGTAGGTCAGAAATTTCAGCACGTCGTTACGAAGGCGTAGTGATTTTCGGAAGGCTATAAATCTTAAATCGTATATCGGATTTAGGTGAGTCTTAAACGAAAAGTCATCTACTCAAACCGAACTATCTAGAAATCAACTTTCCAAAAGCCCCAGGAGTCTGATCAGACCCTGAAAAACAGAAACAAGTGCTCCGGTGGGTTTCTTGGTGCTTGATGCTTATCACGGTTCTCATCCTTGATGCGTGTAAGCCTCAAGTGTACAACTCTTTGATGTTTTAGCATCACTTTGACCAAGTTTTAACCGTCAACACACAACTAAAAGTAAAAGCTAACTTTCTATAAGTTTTGAACATCAAAGTTGTCTCTTTATTGTATAAACACAATAAAGCTTCAACCTTTGCCCTTTTGATACAAGTTTATGCATCTTCATTATATGAGATGATGAAGACTTGATTTTTATCACCAATAAAATCGTAGAAAGGTTCTAAGTAAGTGAGATTACAATAATAATTTAGATCTCAAGTGTTAAGAAACCCTAAGCTAGAAAGCTTGGATCTTTACAAGATTAATGAGACCATAAGCTAGAAAGCTAAGATCTTGTAAAAGTAATGAGATCATAAGCTAAAAAGCTTAGATCTAAACAAAATAATGAAACCCTAAGCTAGAAAGCCTGGATCTTTAATGTTCTTGAAGATCCTTAAAGCAAAAAGCTAGATCTACAAGTTACATGAAGATCATAAACACAAGTTTTGATCTTTTAACAAAAATAAAGAGGTCTTATGCTATAAAGCTTAGATCCAACAAAGTAAATGAAGATTCAAAGCTAAAAAGCTTGAATCTTTCATGTTCTTGAAGATTTCAAATCAAAGTTTGAATCTACAAGATGTAACAAGATCAAAAAGCTAAAAAGCTTGATCCTTTGATGATGATGATGATGTCGATTTAAAGAAGAAAAAGAAGAAGAAAGAAAAATTCAAGAACTTACAATTTCTTAAGCTTGTAATGTGAGAAAAACTAGAGAGAAATCTTAGAGAAAAAGCGTGTGTTTTTGAGAATGAAATGAAGTGTGAAATGAAGTTGGAATTTAAAGTGGTGGTGGTGGTGGTTTCCCCTAAAGACGACGGCCAAGGGTGGGGGGAATGGGGGGACCATTTTGCTTTTGCATGGTGGTGGTACAAAGGCGGTGCTTGTATGTTGGGATCCCATGCAACAAAGTGTAGGAATTAGTACAAAAGTATGCTAGTATGTTGGCTTATCTTCATGGGTTTTTGTCTTACATCTTAATGGATCATAAATCCATTAAAGTTGGGCTAACTTAAATGTCCATTAGCTAGAGTAGGGTGGGCTTAAGTCCATTAAGGTAAAAAGTCCATTAAGACTAACTAGTGTGCATTAGTAAAACACTAAGCGTAATTAAGCAATCAATAAGCCAAGTAATTGTCATTAGAAAATAACAATTAGGATTACGTAGTCATAATATTCCAATTATGACAAAAGTTTAACTTGTACTAAGTACGTAGCTCGTTTTAAACAACAAGTGACACTAACGGTCGTAAAAGTATTCGGGGATCAAGTTAAGTGATTAAGCACTTAATAACACGTTGTAAGGTATTAGCGAAAGTAATTAACATGAATGATGATCCTAGAATATAATATAGCTCAGTACGCACAAATACGCAGTTTTGTGAAAGTAATAAGTATAAATATAAGTCGAAAAAGTCGGGTCGTTACAGATTATCACTATGGTATCATAGGAGTAGTGAAAATGAAGTGATTGCAAAGTGTGGACACAGACCACCTAGGGTGAAAAATCTAGCTGAAGGTAATATTTGTTTTAATTTTCAATTACATAATTTCAACTGTCTTATATAATATATGTCTATTAGTGTTAATACTACTCTTTTGATAATTGATAAGCAGGTAAAAAAAAGGAAGTATAAGAGATACCCTAGCATAGGTAAGGGTGAAGAACAAACATGCCTTTAGAGATGTTATGGAAGAAAGATGAAAAATGAGGATTCATTTCAAGTTATTTATTTAGTTGATGAACACACTTGTGTTGGAAACTTTAGGTTTGAAAGTTTGATTAACTATAAGTGAATAGGAAAGTAGTTTGGTGAGAAAATCGGGGCAAATTCAAACATTAGGCTAGTAGATATAGCTGACTTGGTGATGAAAAAATATAAGTGTACAGTCACTCCCAATCAGTGTAGAAAGGCCAAGGATTGAGCATTATCCGAGTATGAGAAATCCATTGTGTAGCATTATGTTCTTTTAAGGTCATATGCTGATGAACTACTTAATATCAACCCAGGTTCAACCGTTAAAATAAGATTAAATAATGGGCCTGATGATAAAGTGTATTTTGATAGATTTTATTTTTGTTTGAATGGACTCAAAGAATGATGGAAGAATGGTTGTAGGAGGATAATGGCTTTAGATGGATGTAATTTGAAGGAACCTAATCAAGGAGAGCTATTAACTGTTATAGGAAGGGATGGGAATAATCACATTTTTGCTATTGCTTGGGCTGTTATTAGTGTAGGGAATAAACAAAATTGGACAAGGTTTTTTTTAAAGCTTATTACAACTGATTTGGAAGTTGAAGGTGGTGTTGGACTCACACTCATGTCTACCAGCATAAGGAGTTTATAGAAGTAGTGAAGGACATAATGCCACATGCTGAACATAGGCAATGTGTTAGGAATATATATGAAAACTTTTGGAAACAATTAAGTGGTGTAGAATTTATAAATATTTTTTGGGCTGCATCTAAGGTTTCATATCCTATTTTATTTGATTCAATTATGGAAAGAATTAGTGCTGGTAACCCAAATGCATTGAAGTAATTGAGTGAAAAAAATCTTAAATCTTGATTAACGGCTTTCCTTGAAAATTGATAGAGGTTGTGAGGCTGTGGAAAATGGGTTCAGTGAGTGTTTTAATGCTGTGATTATATTATGTAGATATAAGCCAATCATAACAATGTTAGAATCTATTAGGGTTATTGTTATGGAGAGAATGAATGTTATAAGAAGGCTTGCTGATGATTGGGTTGGTGATATTGCTCCAAATATAGTGAGAACATTTGAAAGGAATAAAGATCAACACAGGTATGTGTACAGTTTATGTTGTTCAGTTAAATTAAGTTGTATGTTATGTAATTGATTTTGTGGTTGTAGATATTGGCATGCACTTTTTGCCGGTGGATTTGAGTTTGAAGTCACAAAAATGAAGCTTTTAAAGTAGATGAAGAAAGAAGAACTTGCATCTGCAAGATATGGCAGTTAATCAGGTATTCCATGTCCTTAATCATCAATAAACCAAAAAAACTTTATATTTTCTTTGTTTGTCCTGTAAAGGCAACACCAATTTAGGAAAAAGTTGAAAAAAAATTAAAATTAGGGCAAAAAAAATAAAGCAAATTAAACAGTTACAAAATTTGGACAACCAATGAATCTTCATAGATTTTTCTTTGTCCATGCAATTCGCTCATACAATCAATTACCACATTCACAATATTTTCTTCCTGGGTTTGAAGTCGTGGTGATGTTCTTGAAACTAGATGAAAAAGCGGCCATGGTTTTTACTGTGAAGAGATGAAATGAAAATGAAGTGTCAATAATATAGGGTTTAAATAAGATTAATCAATGAAAATCCAACATGATATATTGATCTGATGTGAACGATGACGTAGAAAAGTTTTTCAGGTAATTGGAAACACGTAAGATGGTTACAGGTTACTAACCTTCAAATACATACAATATAATAAATAAAAACGTTAAATTCATACAATATGAGATTTGAATGTTGAATGCGTACAATAAGAATTTGATCAAAGTTTAATGCATTTTGAATTGATTTTTCAAAAAAAAAAGAAAAAAAAGAAAAAAAAGAAATAGTACTCCGATATATGCACAGTTTTGGTATGTTCTGGTTCACACAAATCCCCTCCTCACTTCCTTCATGAAAATACTCTGCACAAACTCTTCATCGAACTTTTGCTAAAACTTCATACTCTTGAACATAAATATCAATCAGAGTTTGATCTTATCTTTCATACCTTTCACAATAAACTCTTTATTGAGTATATAATAGACAAAAATTCCTTCGTATCTTATATTTCTACATCTATAATTTGTGTCTGTAGGTGTATTCAATGGCGGCTGTTGTTCGGTTGTTATCCTTTAATTCATCATCCTTATCAACGTCATTGAGTTCAGTTCATCAACATCAATTACTAACCAAAAGTAATAGCAACAGCAAAAGGGTGTTATCGATTGCTGCAAATCCTTGTTTAGCTTCTGATTTTATCATAAATTCTCGAATTGGAATTAACCCCAGAAAGCAATCGGTCCAATTCAAGGTAAAGTTTATAAAAATTCAGTTTTTTTCTTTGTTGCAGTAAATTAGGGTTTTGGTTTCAGCAAGTTGGGATTTTTATGCAAGGGTTATGTGGAAAAATTAAAAACCCAAAAATGGGGGTTACTTCAGTTAGTTGTAAGTCTTATCTGGAACTTTATAGGGTTTCTTGAATTCATGAAATGAATGAGAAATTATGTTGTATTTGGATTCGATTTGAGTGAAGTTATGTAGTATTATGTGAATTGGGGTTTTAGGTTTGTTGTTATTTGTCAAACTGGGTAGATTGCTTCTCTTTCAAATTATATTATATTTGTGAAATAAGGTTGCTATTAGCTGTTGTTCTGTACTTACCAAATTAGTATTAAGGTTATTATACCCTCATTGAGATTTAGGATTGCTAATTTCGCAGTTGTAGCTTCAACAATGTACTTCATTCGAATACTAGTGATATCAATGTATGGTCTTTAACTGGTGAATAAGCAATATATGGTATTATCTGTCGATAAGTATATTGGAAATTGTTAGTCCCTTTTACATTTGAAGGACTTATTTGAATCATCAATCTGATCTATGTTGTTACAGTAATGGTTTTCGATGAACTTGGTGTTTGAACTTTTAAACTGATATTATGACCTGACAACATTGATAACGATCATTATGACCTGACATGATTGACGACGAGGGTGAATGAGATAGTTAATTATGTTTTCATCTTTAATTATATGCTTGTTTGATAACTTATTCAGATACAAGCAACTATTACCGAAACTGAACAGCCAAAATGGTGGGAGAAAAGTGGAGGTCCAAATATGATCGACATACATTCGACGCAAGAGTTTTTGACAGCCTTGAGTGAGGCTGGAGATAAATTAGTCATTGTTGATTTCTATGGGACATGGTGTGCTTCTTGTCGCGCTTTATACCCAAAGGTAAATACTTAGTATGATTTGAGTTTTAAGATCAGTCTGAGTAACACGTGTCTTCAAATTTGTTTGTGTTTTTGTAAATTAAAAAAATTATGTTTGCTGTTCAAGATAAACTATATAGATGGGGTAAGTTTGCGTTGTTCATCTCGTTGTTTGAGTTTGAGGAGTGTTATGGATATTGAAATTTAAATAATACTACTATGATGCTACTAAAGGTTTTATTGATAATCTCAGATGGAGTAATATGTCGATATCTAACATATGATCATTTAATAATGGTTTATTTAATAGATGATGTAGATTTAATGATTTAATTGATAAATTTCAGCTATGCAAGACGGCACAAGAACACCCCGAAATCTTATTCTTGAAAGTCAACTTTGATGAGAACAAGCCAATGTGCAAGAACTTGAACGTGAAGGTCCTTCCATATTTCCATTTTTATCGTGGATCTGATGGTCAGCTAGAATCTTTTTCTTGTTCACTTGTTAAAGTAAGCAAATATTGCCTTGATAATCTTTTCTGTTATGGAATTAACTCGTTAAGCAGATTAGATATGAAACGAGTAGGGCGTGGTTGTGTATGCAAAATTGAGCAATTTTCATAACATGTCAAAATGAGTTGATTTATGGATTTTGGAAATTTAGAATCTGTTTCATACAAAATGTTGTGTAAAAATATAATAATTTCTAGAGGTGATTCTGTTTTTTAGAATGGTGATCATATTCATAGATACTAATGTAACTCCCATAATACGTACATCGCACACTCATATTCATACACCGTTAGGCTAAATGGCCTTTAGTAATGGTCGATTGACTCGATTTTTATCTATTGACTAGTCAGGACTCAGGTGTAACTTTTAAAGGTCACAAAATGCATTAAACCCTCTAATATATTAAAGCTAAATGATACTCGTGAAGTTGTGCATCACAAGCGCCATATTTTGTTTGTAATTCATTAATGATTATCGGTACTGCATTTGCAGTATTTTGTTTGTAATTCATTAATGATTATCAGTACTGCATTTGCAGTTTCAGAAAATCAAGGATGCAATTCTGAGACATAACACGGATCGTTGCAGCATTGGACCAAACAAAGGTGTTGGAGAATTAAACATTGATACCGTGCCAACTCAGAACAACAAACAAGCCGAATCAACATGAGAATTCTTCAATTCTATATATTTGATATGATTACTATAGCTTTTTCATTTATAGTTATGTAGGTAGTCAATATTTGAAATTCGGTACTTGATATATGTGATTTTCGTATATATCTTTCTGTTTCAATACAATTGAGTGAGGTAAGTTGTTAATAGCAGACAACTTCATTTTTATTAAGGCAATTTCTTTTATCTTTTGTTCAATCTATTCTGAAGCCTTTACTTGGATGAACACTCCCGGAACAAAGATGAATCGAATTGATAGATTTCTGATTTCGATAGAAAGCACTCTGACCATAGTCCTCTCTTGTTCCATTTTGAGAGTTTGGATTACGGGCCTACCCCATTTAAATTATCGAATCATGGTTGCTTAGGGAGGGTGCTAATTCGGTTGTTGCCTCATGTCTTGCAGACTTTCCAGCTGCACCTCTCCACTCCAAACTTAAGTTGTTAAAACTTGATTTTAAATCTTGGAACGGTAAAAATCGAAATCAATATATTGTTCGGTTGGATACACTTGATTCCGAGATTAAAAGTTTGGATATATTGTTGGACAATGGCAGAGCAACCCAACAAGATGTTTCACACCGGGCCAACCTGTTTCTGGAAAGGAAAAACATCGAAGACATTAGAGCCATGGATGTGATTCAAAAATCTAGGGCTCGTTGGGCGCTTGATGGTGACGATAATTCCGGTTACTTTCATGGTCTGTTAAAAATAAAGAGACGATCGCAGCTCGTTCGAGTGGTTCTTGTTGAAGGTACGTGGATTACAGACCCCACTAAAGTCAAAAATGAATTCCTTAGTCTTCAAATCTAAGTTTCAAACACACCACCCTTTTAGATCCTTCGCGCCAATCCAATCTCAGGAGCAAAATCTCTTACTCATGCCGACTCTTTTTTCTTAGAAAGTGAGGTTTCAAGATATGAAATTAAATTAGCTGTTTGGGACTGTGGATCGGATAAAGCTCCAGGGCCAGACGGTTTCCATTTTTTTCGATAAAACATATTGGGACTGCCTAGAGAGGATGTAGAATCTTTTGTTGTTAACTTCATGCAAACCAGCACGTTTCCGAATGGGTCTAACTAGTCCTTCATTTCGTTGGTTCCTAAAGTAAGTAATCCGGTTCATGTTAAAGATTATCATCCTATTTCTCTCATTGGAGCGCCTTATAAAATCGTGGCAAAGATTCTGGCCAACAGGTTCTCTTATGTGATTGATAGAATTATTAGTCCAGAGCAAACGGTTTTTATTTGGGGAAGACAAATCCTTGATGGACCCCTCATGCTTAGTGAGATTATTGATTATTACAAAAAGCGCCACAAAAGCCTTATGATTTTCAAGATAGATTTTGAAAAAGCTTTTGACTCTGTGAATTGGAGGTACCTGGATCATATTATTGATTCACTTGGGTTCGGCAGGAAGTGTAAATCTTGGATCCATGGGTGCCTTTCGTCTGCAAGAACATCGATCCTAGTTAATGGTAGCCCTACATCGAAGTTTGATATTAAGTGTGGATTGAGACAAGGAGAACCTTTATCCCCCGTTCTTATTTTTTATTGTCATGGAAGGATTGCATTTAGCAATTGATAATGCGATTCGCTCTAACATGATTAAAGGGATAAAAATTAATAACTTGGGTTTTTCTCACTTATGTTTGCAGATGATGTGGCGTTTCTATGAATGGTGCCCGCAAGACCTCGAGCGTATGATTCTCATCCTAGATAACTACTTTCGTGACTCTGGTCTTAAGCTAAATGTTAATATAGGGTGGACATCATTGAAGCTCAATTGAGTTCTTTAGCAGCTCGAGTTGGTTGTTTACCAGGTGATCTCCCTTTTACTTTTCTTGGCTTCACCATGGGAGCAAATATGAACCGTGTTGTCAATCGGTGTAATGTTATTGAAAAGTACCGTTTGAGGTTATCTCATGGTCTGCTCATCTTTTATGCATTGGGGGTAGAATGACTTTAATTAAATTGATCCTTGGAAGTATCTATCTGTTTTCCCTATTCCACGCACCCAAAATTGTGCTAAATACTATTGAATCGATTAGATCCAGTTTTTTTTGGGTGGTGATAGTAATACGAAGAAGATGACTTGGGTAAAATGGGATTCTATTCTTACAAATAGAAACAAAGGAAGTTTGGGAATTAATAGTCTCAAGGCATTTAATCACGCTTTGCTGCTAAAATAGATATGGCGAATTCTTCACAATCCCGATTCTTTATGGGCAAAGCTTATTGTTGCTATTTATGGAGTTCGGTTTGGTCTTGGTTGTAACGGATGTAAAACTCATGGAACGTGCCATAGTATTGTATCTCTTTTCAAATCCTTAAAGTTGTCTAGTTGCCTACCGAAAGACACCCTTAACCGTTTTGTTGGTAATGGGCCAGACACAAGTTATTGGCATGATGTGTGGGTTAGTGCTACACCACTTGCTCTTAAATTCAACATATTGTATCACTTAGCTTCCAACAAATATTGCACTGTTAGTGATATGTAGAATGGTCGTTCATGGGATTGGAGTTGGCGTCGGTAGCCACAGATACAGTCACAAGATCAGCTTGATGCTCTCTTGTATTCGCTTTGATAGACTTGTTCGCTGCTTCTTCCGTTACAAAGTCTCGTCTACATTTCACTTTTGGCTCTACTTTCTGGTGGACATGACGTTTCCGAAACGACAACCTTTCTGGCTCCATGTCAATAAAAAGAAGTGACACTTTTGATAGCATTAGAATGTCTTCTTTTACTTGGTTAAAAGCTACAAGTAAGATAACTCCTACTTGGACCGATGACTTTCATACCCTTTGTAATCTTTTTTTCTTTGTTGTTTTATAATTTTGTAGCTCTTTCCTAGTTTTTAATAATATTTGACCAAAAAAAATCTATTTTGAAGCTAAATACACAGAAAGTCATAGAGATGGAAAAAGTCAAAAAGGTATCCTCTCAAATGTAAATTTATTTTTTCTAATCATAGGCCCTAAAGGACTATGCTTAAGAAGTGGTAAATTTTTTTTTAATAAAATAGTTTACCGATTATCTAAAAAAATAATAACAAAATATAATTCTTAAAGCACTTGGTACAAGCTTTTAAAGCACACATTTAGCCCACTTCTTTGGATGTATATGTTAATACTATTTTTAGTGCACTTAGTAAAACTTATTATTGCACTTGGTTCTACCAACATCACCAAACTTTTTATTTTTTATAAATGAACACACTTACTAAAATATAAAGTTTTTACTTTTTCAAATGAGTACAAAACTTTTTTTTAACAACCACACTTCTTAAAACTTTCACAAAACATCTACCTAAACACAAACTATCGATAAGTCACAAACCCTATGCAGTGCGAATGTTTGCCACTAGTTATTAGCAAATTAGTGAGTTGGGTTATTAGCAAGTTAAAACAAACAATGCATACCACCGAACTATTGGTTGAGTAGTAAAAAGCTTCAGTTGATTGTGGGCCGGTATCCTGGAAAAAATAGGTGTTGGTTCAAATCATGGGGGAGTTTTCTCCAAATGTTGTGTCTCTGGTATCCTTCACTCTGTTTGGGGCAAACAGTTAACCTAAAGCATTTCGGGTACGCTTTCCGCGATGGATGTGAGAAGTTTATTCCTAACGGGTGCGTAGGTGACAAATGAGAGGATTTGATGCCGATATTGCCGTTCTAAACAAACAAACAATGCATATCTAATATCAAGAATTCTTTTTCTTTTTGATTTGAAATAAGAAAAGAAAAAAACAAAGTTTATTTAAACAAGAAAATATCGTCTAACGATAGTAAACAGAAAAAAAAAAAAAAAAAAAAATAGTATGATATCTAAGCATAAAGTACAAGCAGTGTCTATGCATAACATTGAAAAATAAGACGAAAAGAAATTGTAAACAAAATTTGCGAAAGTAGCGATCTCCAATCTCGTCTACCGCCGATAGGAATCGCCGGTTTCTTCAGTCTCTCCGGTGGTGTGTCTTCTTTACTCCTGTTATTAATAAAATCGAATGTCTGTTAGGTTCTGAAATATGCCATTTTTTTTTTTTTTTAATTTGCGTTGTTAGTGAAAAATATAGTGCGGTTCAACTGAATTCCCATATGACTAAATCAATTAGTTTGATGAGCTATCAGTTAGCTGATATCATTCATATACAATTCAGTCCGATGCTTATTAAAATATATGCTTCTTTGTATTACTCCGTATTGTATGGATATATGCACACCAACTGTTTGTAGAAATGCTCAAATACATTCCTTTGAGATATGCACCGCAGCTCCATTATATAATAATATTATATTTTCATCTGCAATTGGATTGTGTATATTATTGATGATAATGTTTAAGTTTATATCGCTATCCTGATGATTCCTTCCCTTTCATGGATTTGTAAGATCGTATAACATTTGAACTGTTAGTTGCTTGCTACAGATCAGGTATATATCAAACAAGTTTTGAAATGGCAACCTATTTGTGGAGAAAATATGCTGATTACTTGCACACTAAATGGGAGAAAGAAGTTCTTTGGACCATGGTTGATCCCTACAAGCGCCCAAAATCGTTTACTCCTCTTGTTGCAATCTACGTATGTGCCTTCTATACTGGTGTCATTGGAGCCGCAATCACCGAGCAACTCTACAAGGTAAATCTTTCAGCTAATACACATCCAAACACAGTCTTCTACGTCTTGTACTACAGAATGATTATTTGTGAATGATTTTACGAATCTTGTAACCATTTTAAAAATGCACATCCCAGCACTCCTTTAACTCCAACCCAGCCATAACCATCCTAATGAATCTTTACAGTTGGCAAAACATGTGAAAATGGGCTGATAAAAGTGACGTCATGATGTAAGTTTGTGTTTAATGTCTGTTATCTACAACATACAGGAAAGATATTGGGAGGATCATCCAGGTGAGGCGGTGCCAATTATGAGACCCAAATTCTATGGCGGTCCTTGGAAGATATACAAGGGAACTGTACTTCCACCCAACAAGTGAAAATCACAAAATAATGAAATCTTGTATGAAGCAAGAAAATTTTTATAGAGGCTACAAGTTCCTTACATACACAATGATCTTGGTATGTCTAAGTGTCTATCTAACATATACTGTACAAACAGTTAGTAACTGCGTTGCATTTTCTTTTATTTGTTAAGTACTCTAAGATATGTACTCGCGTCTAAAATGGTTTTTAACAATATATTCATCATGGGATTTGAATCTTTTTTTGTTGTAAAGATTCGTTAGTATGAGCTTGTTTATCCCAACTTTGTGTATGGATCATTTCTTACATGGTCAAGAAAGATGATGATGTAACAATGTTGCTAGATATTTATGTATGTTTAAAAAATCTATTTAGGAGGTGGTTTTTTGGACAGCCTCAAGGGCATCCATGGTGTGACGGTGATCTTTCATACCCAATTGTAGGTTTTCTACATCAAGATCACTGCCAACTATTTCTTTAAGGCAATCGTTGCAAGTGTCTACATCGTCTGCATTAACATCATAATTAGCCTTCATATGGTTTTCGGTTTCAAGGCTATCAAGAGTCTTATTTATATCAGCGATGGCAGCACCAGAGACTTCATACACTAAGAAAGTGCTCGATGTGCCCCTGGTGATGATGACCAAGGGCCATTAAACGGCTTGCATTTGTTTTGCCACCACTTCACACCATCTTTTCGTATTTGTTCTATCAACTCTAACTAAAGCATTCCCACCATCTTATGTTGAAACATATAAACTCACATTCTTTAATAGATAGTTCAAACAAAATTCAATTAGATTACATCTTGAAATAATTTACAAGTAGCTATATTTTTAGTTATTTGTGTCACGAAATCAGAAAAATTCATCAAATCGAAAGGTGAAGTTTATTTATATTCCGACTTTGATATATTATAACTTTAGATCAATAATCCACTGCCTACATACGCAGGCTTTGATGATAATCAATATATGTTGATTAATATTTTTGCATCAAATAATGTTGGGGATCAATCAATCAGATTACACACAATGGATAACTCTCAGCTCACATTTTGGTGAAATGTGCTTCAACATCAACCTAGCGCCATCCTCTTGCCTCACCATCCCTCCTTGTTTCTCCACCAGCACCGCCTCCACAATCCGATCATACTCAACACCTCCGGCTACCATATACGCCACCAATGCTGCCTGTACCGGCATCATACTCGGATTATAAGCCGCAGACTCCAAATAAGATCCCTTGTACACATTCCCATCACAATCCATTAATGCCACCCCAGAAGGACACTCACTGTACGGAGCGTGCGACGCACGTGCCGCCTCCAAAGCTAAACCCGCCAAATTCCCATCGTTCTTTTTCACCGATTCAGGATGCCCATTTGACAAATTCGATAAATCTCCATTCTGGGTGATAAAGTTACAATCTTTATCGAAACACAATTTGTTGTCATGTTTCTCAAGAATTAGTGGCATTTCTTGATCCAGCAGATCAAACGGACCAAATGGGTCCGGTAGAATCGATATAATAGGTCTGTAAACAGGGTTTTCAATGGGCTGATCAGTGATAACAATCTGGGTATTTGAGACTCCCCGGAGTTCTTGGAGAAATTGACGGCAATGGCCGCAAGGGGCGGCGGAAACGGCGATGTGAAGAAGTTTTGGACCGCCACCGTGTGCGGCGAGGTTAGTGATCAGAAACTGTTCAGCGTGGATAGTATAGTTGAGTGGTAAACCGGGGAATTCGATATTGCCACCCATAAAAATTCGGCCATCGGAGGATAAACCGACGACGCCTACGTGGAAGTTGGAGATTGGTGGCCGAGCAAGATCTTGGGCTGATTTCACAAGTGATGGAAGGAGTTGAGGGACAGAGAGACCTTTTGATTTGGCTAATGATTCAGCATCTGAAGCAGAGATTATGTATTTGTTTGACATTTTTGTTTACAATGAAAGAAACAAAAACAAAACCAAAAAATAATGTGTGACCAAAAGAGAGGGATCGAAGAGATGGGAGGGGGGATGAAATAGAAGATGAGAACTCTATTTATAGGGATTCAGAATAATTTGGTATTTTGCTTTGGTTTGGTTTGATCATTAGAAATTAATTACAATATAAATGAGTTACGATATCCTCGATTATTTGATCATCACGTTTTAAAATAGTAAATAATTAAATAATATGTTTGAGAACTTAATTCATAAAAATAAATTAATTGCGAGTTTTGTATTGGAAGGAAATGAAAAGAACTAGGAAAATTAAAAAAAAAATGTTCATGAGTTTTGATTGAAAAGAAAGAAGAAAATCACTAATCATTTTGCCTAATTTTCTTCCCAATCTTTTCTTCCAAATTAGAAGGATCTTACTTCCCTCCCTTCCATTCCTCTTCATTTCATTTATTTTCTTTTATATATAAACTCTGAAATAAAGCCTAAGAATTTTAAAACGTGAAAATGAACAAGCAGCTAACTCCTTTACTGCAGCAAAACGTGATTATCTTACTTATCAAATAATCTGATTTGCCAAACACCAAGAAAATAACTATATGATTATTGCATTTCAAACATTATAATCAATTTTAAACACCATTAATTTGTAACACGTTTATTCAAAACGCATAATTACTTTTCAGAATAACAACCCAAACCCCCTATATCTAATAGACCAATTTTAACGCGTCAACATTGTTTATGATCACTACCATAGTGTCACTATCACGCCAGTAACCCACGTGATCGAAAAGATTTTATGTAGTGATTAACGCATCACATGAAGAAATTTAAGGTAATGAATCAATCGGTCAATAGAAAAGGATGAAACAATTACAATTAAAATAATTTAAAAAAAAGATAAATAACTAAAGAGATGTGGGGCCCACTTCCCAAGGATCCCAACACACTCCATCACCTGTCCCACTATTTATCATTTTCTCAACACATTTATCACATCACTACTATACCCTACAAAAACCTCATCACACTACATCACATCCGGCACCATTAAAAATGATCTTATCAGTTTTATTAATAAGTTGTATAGTAAAATTTGTTGTTTATTTTTTTCGAGAGTCGAGTGAGGAAGCAACTTCTCTTTTACCTAATAGGAGATAAATGATTATCGACATTTCATCTTCTTTGTGCCTCACATTTATGTGATTGAGTAATGTTGTTGTTAATAAAACTTGTTAGTGTATAGTTATTTATGCTTTATCTGTCTTGTCTTGTATTTTTTTTAGAATGTTAGAAATTAATTACCGCTTTTATAAATGGATACAGATAAAGAGTTAAAATCATTTTATACTCTTCTAGTTTACATGTAAGACAATGAATAAGTAACAAGTAAAAAATAAAACTGAAAATAACAAAACGTATAGTGTTAGAATGATATTTCCTAACTCATGGTTTTTTCTTCTAGACTTTATTAAATATGACGATAAAATTATTATTGAAATGTTAAAATACTCTATATGTTACAACTAATACATGTAAATAAATTTACTTTTTGCGATTATTCATTTTAAAATAATGTTATGAATTTTTCTAATGCATGTCAATGCAAGATTGAAGACACGTTAAGGTACATTGAATGTAAATATTAATGTTTAAAGAAATTTCGACTTATTAAATACGGAGTATATCACACAATAACAACACCCCTTATTTTCACACATAATTTGATAAATAAAAATAGATAATTAAGTTAAAGTAAGTAACTAAATATATTTGTATGAATTAAATAGTAATAATATAAAATTTAAGTTATTTGAGCTATTAAGAATGTCTTTGTTAATTTTCCAGTAAAAGAAATGAAAATAAATAAAAAGAAATGAAGAGATTGAGATGAAAGAGTTGAAAGTTGAATCTTTCTAATTTAAAAGAAGTGTAGAAGAGAAAATTAGGGAAACTAATCATTCGATCTCTTTTCCTTTTCTCTTAATAAAAACTCTAGAACACTAAACTTTTATAATTTTTTTCTCGTTCATTTCATTTCTTTCCACATAATAACTCTGGAACATAGTATAATAGAACGACAAATGATTAATTTTAAACTTGAAAGCAATCCTCAAAAGAGAATTCAACATCGTGAACTATATATTTTATGGAAGTTCTCCGTTAAGGTTTGAAATTTGACCAATAATTTAGCATTTGATCAATAAATTAAATTTGTACTCCATACAAGATATAAAAAAGAAAATTTGAAGGAAAAGGTTGAAACCATAATATTCTAATGCTGTCCTATCAAACACTGATCCTCATTCACACTGATAATAACTTCGTCGAACATGTATATGAATTAAGAAAGCTGCGCACTCTCTATTGCTCGCGATCTAAAGAAGATCGAGGACCATAATAATATGTCCCATTGTTTGTGCCACTACCCATTAATACCCATCAAGGCCATTACCAATATATATATATATATAGATATGTACGTGGTTGGTATCAATTCAAATTAAACACCACTTCTTTTACTGGTAGGGCGATCAATTCATCCATCTAATTAATGCCACCTCTCACCTAATAATAAGCATGTTATTTATGTTCAAATATAACAAATTTCATTCAACCACCATTTGATTTAATTGATCAGTGTTGAATTTTAACACGTTTTCTATTATAAAAGTCAGCTACATCAATTTGGAAGGTTAAACACGGCCGATTAAACTTCTGCTAGCTCATAACCCTAATATAAGTGATCATGCATATTTTTACCACAGAGTTAATATGCCTGTTCAATGCGAAAAAGGGGGTTTAAGGATCTTAGAACAAGGCTCTCCGGTCCGGCTACCGTGAATAACCCTGGCCGACATGATGATGTCGGCGGGGTGGCCAAGTGATTAAGTCCACCTTCGATAACGTTTGTTGATCAGAAGGCCCCATATAAAGGTTGTAGATGCTAGTCGACAAAGAACTAACCTGTTAACCTTGAGAGATGATGATGGTTACGTAAGATGTGTAATTGATGATTGTTACGTAACGCAGTTGTGTTTTAGAATGATAATTAGGGTTTGTATATATAGGCAAACCCTAATTCTAGAACCATCCGATATAATGGTAATCTTTTCCATAACCAACTCCCCCGAATCACGGATATAATTATGGAAAAGATACTTACTTGAGGACCAAGTAACCGCCGTACCAGAAACATAGGCATTCGATACGAATACGCATGCCGCATACCGCATACAAAGTACACGCATACGTATGCCAGCGAGTGCCCGCATACGTATGCATTGCGCATGCGGGTTGCGGTATCATTATGTCCCCCCAGTTTGATGTTATATGACGCAAGACATATGATATCAAACTATTAAGCGAAAAAGAAAAAACAAGAAAATGGCTAGCATTTAATTTTCCGCGTGCGTTTCGATGTCATTAAATGCCTGTCACTGTCGCAGAAACCCATTCGGCTGACAAGACGTAAAGTGGCAGTTTGGCAGGCGCGTGTGAGCCACGTGCTCAACACAGGACACATCGAACTGACGCCCACACGCGTGCAAAAAATATCAATCGTTGATTGCGTTACACGTGTACAGCCACGATGAAACTCGTTTCACCCCATGACCCCCAAGTTGCACTATAAATAGACCTGTTTCTCCCACATTTCCATTTTTCTGCATCAAACTTCCTCAATACGCTGCCAATTTCAATTCCGATCAAAACTTGAATATTCCGGCCAACTTCTAAAGGTTAGTTATTCTCCGATCACTTTATAGAAAATGACTAAGGCTAACGAGACATATGTGGATAGTGTAGTGTCTATTATAGAGAAGAAGCATATTGATTCTTTAGTTAAACAATACCCACCGCTAGCACAGTACAATCCGGTGCTTCCCCAATCTAATCAACGTGCCCACAAACCGCCGGAGAACAAAGTAGCCATATATGAGCATGCGCTTAAGCATGGCAATTTTAGGGTGCCCCCTTCCGACTTCTTTTTGGGCGTTTTAGATCATTTTGGCGTAGGGTTAGGGCAATTACACCCTTACGCAATAGGGAAGATTGTACTGTTTGAGATGTGGTGCGTTGCACTCAACAAGGTGCCCTTAGTGAAGGTGTTCTGCCACCTATACCGCTTAGCGAATCATCACAAATCGTGGTTCACTTTCTTCGCTCCTCAGAAATTCACCAAAACCCCCAAATCGAACGCGGGCCACTGGAAAGAAACCTTCTTTTTTAGTGACCAATCTGTTGTGGGAGCCAACTTCCTGCAAACGCTTATCTGGTGCGAAAGCATGGCTAAGGACGTGAACAAAACCCCGGTCCTCGATGATGAGGAAACAAAGCTTTTAGCGGAGTGCGCTAACGCACAGCTGGTGCACCGATTATATGGGAACGTGATGATGTGGTTAGGAAAGATATCTGCACACTGGTCATGGGAGGATGTGCGTCCAGCCATAGTCGGACCGAATGGAAAGGGTAGGAATAGTATAAATGCATATGAATATTTAACCACTAGCGTATACATACATGTTTTAATATTGCGCATATGTTTGCAGAGATGAAGATGAGGAAAGTGCTTACCGCAAAGGAGATTGCGGCCATCTCCTTCCGCAAGCAGAATGTTAATGAGCCTCTTGAGCAGGAGAAGACTGGCGAGAACGAGGTGCAAGCACCTATCACCTCGGGCAACAAGCGCAAGGCTGCCGAAGCCACCCAAACCAAGCAGAAGAAGAAGAAGCTAACTCCTAAACAAAAGGAGGACATGCGGAATGACAATTTTGTCCCCGTTGATCCAGCGTCCGCAGATCTTCCTCCTCCTATCACCGGTAAGCATCTCTTTTCTTTCGTAAACACCGTACGATTAACTTCATGTGCTAACAAGTTACTGATTTGCAGAGCATATTGAGGAGACGCGGCAGACGCCGCCACAGGCGAATCCGGAACTGGAGGCTACCGCCACGTCCAGGGATAGGGCAATACACCTTGATTCTGATTCTACTCCAGTCCCACCGCCCGGTAGCTTCCGATTGGCAAACCTGGCGCAGCTCACCCAGTCCTCCGCCGAAAACGCCGCAGAGCAGTCTGCGTTTCTGCAACAAATCTTTCCGGCTGAGTTCCGCAATCAGCTAGCCGCATTGCCCTTTCACCAAGTGCTCAATGCCTTCGTCCAGAACGGCCTTATGTTCTTTGGTATGGTTGCGGATCAGGCCCGCCGCTACACTAATTTGTATCAAGTGGCCGTGCGGAAAGAAACAGAGTTGGGACTACTGCAAGCGGGCGTTGACCAAGTCAAAAAAGACAGGGATGCCGCGGAAGAAGCGCGCAGGGCAGTGGAGTTGACTGCGGCAGAAACAAAAACCGCCCTAATCGAGGAAAGGAAGAAAAACCGCGAGTTGGTTGGTGCGGTTGACCAGGCTAAGGGGGAGACTGAGCGCTTGCGGATTGAACTGGAAAGGGTGCGCAGGGAGATGGACGATGCGGTGACTGGCCGCGAGCTAGCGGAGGCAGACTTGTCAAAGCTTCGCACCTCCCTTCCCGTCATCGCGCAGAAGGTAATGGACTAGGGGCCCGTCACCGAAAAGTTCAACGCCTACGTCGATGCGGTGAAAGAGCATGAAAATAACAAGGTCATGCTTGAGTTGATCAAAGGCTGCGACCTCACGCTACCGTACCCTGAAGTTGTGCGAAAACATTTGAAAAAGGGTACAGCTGAGGCGCTCCTAGAAGCGGAGCAGGCCATCCAGTCCATCCCGATCCCCCTAATAGACGCATTCGCTGCGGATCCCAACATGCCAATTGATTGGGTCCTCAAGGAGGATTTTTAGGTGTCGCTTATAACCGTTTGCACCGTAAGTCCTATTGTAAATACAATTTTTGGGCCCTAAGTCCCGTGTTGGGCAGGCACTTGAAACAATGATTCTGTAATAACCTTAGTTGTAATATATGTTATTATGTTGTGCATGCGTTATGTATTAATTGTTTATATATCGTGAATCAAAACAAAAGGTTAACCGCATGCCTATGCGCATAGTTAACCAAAACTCATGCGCATACGCAGGTACTGCGTAAAATAAACCAATATTTTAGCAATTTTACCTTTAACAATTTAGACTCAAAAGCTACTGCGTTATTGCTTTGTCATGTGCTAGAGGTGCACTTTAGCTGTATAGTAAGCAACGCAACTAAAAAAAACCCAATGCTTTTATACTTAAGAGTTCCTCAAGCAAACCAATGCGAGAGTAAATACGCACAAGCGAAACAATGCTTGTATTTTTAAGTCGACTTGGCAGCCATCTAGTCTGCGTGGCGCTTGGCTAGGGGAAAACCAATTCCCTTCGCCTGCCGTTGATGTCTAGCCTTGTAACCAAACAGGCTTCTGCCGCACGGGGGATAGAGGACACCCCTTAAGTAGGCAGGAACCGCATACAAAAAAGAAAACAATAAACAACAAAAGTATGCGCGAGTAAATATTTAATTGGCATTAATCAAGATTACAACCGCGACACATCCAAACGGACGGAAAATGCATAGAAAAAATAATGTGCTAAAATAAATAGGAGTGATCTGGTCCATCCAGCTACATATAACATTTTTTCAATAATGTCGCGTGCCAAGTGCGTTTCACAGGTTTTTCATCTAATGTCTCGAGATGGTATGCCCCGGTGTTGCTTGCTTTTGCTACCCTGTATGGACCTTCCCAACGGGGCCCCAATTTCCCAGTATCCTCCGCATGACTTGCGTCGTTCTGACGCCAAACTAAATCCCCGCACTTATAAGAGCACGAACGCACACGCTGATTGTAGTACTTTGCGATTTTCTGCTTATTATTGGCTTCGTTTATCGCTGCAGAGAGTCTGCGTTCTTCCAGCAAGTTAATATTTTCCCGCAAAGCTTCTGAGTTATTTTGCTCGTCAAAATTCTGTATGCGGAACGTTGGTACCCCAATTTCTGCGGGCACAACAACTTCTGACCCGTAGACCAAACTGAACGGAGTCTCACTAGTGCTTGCTTTTGGTGTTGTTCTATGCGCCCATAAAACCTTTGACAATTCGTCCACCCAACCAACTCTACCATGGCCCAATCTAGCTTTGATTCCAGCCACTATGTCCCAATTGGTGACTTCACACTGGCCATTCGCCTGTGGGTGCACGACGGATGTAAAAGTTTGCTTAATATTAAGCTCCGCGCACCAACTACGAAAAGGATCCCTCGCAAACTGCGTACCGTTATCACTAACGATTTCATTTGGTATGCCGAATCGACAGACAATGTCTTCCCATACAAAATTTCGCACCCTTTTTCCTGAAATTGTTGCCAGCGTTCTTGCTTCAACCCACTTCGTGAAATAGTCGATTGCAATAATTAAGAATTTGATATTTCCTCAGCCTTTTGGAAATGGTCCGACTATGTCAATTGCCCATTTGCAGAATGGCCATGGTGAGGAGACTGGTATCATTGGATGCGCAGGTTCCCTGCTGATAGGTGCATGTATTTGGCAAGATTCGCATTGCTTAACTATTCGCGCGGTATCTGCATACATAGTGGGCCAATAATAACCTAGCCGCATAATTTTTGACACAATAGACTTGTGCCCCGAATGAAGAGCGCATGCACCTTCATGCACCTCGCATATAACCTCCTCTGCCTCTTTCTGACCAATACACCTTAGGTGCGGCCCTATATAATTTTTTCGATATAGGACGTCACCCTCAAGGGCGTACAGCGGTGCCTTAGTGCGGACTTTCTTTGCATCAATGGAATCCGCAGGTGAGGTGCCAATCCGCAGGAAAGCAATAATCGGTGTCATCCATGTTGAGCTTGATTCCTCAACAGGTGCCACTAACGGAATCATAACAATGGATTTCGTACGCAGTTCTTCTATAAGAACTTTTTTCCCCAGATGATCAAAGGCCAAAGTAGCCAATTTGCTAAGCGCGTCCGCCTTCTTATTTTGCCCCCGCATGACGTGGGAGATTTGAAAAGCCTCAAACTGGTCAGCGAGGCTATGAACAAGCGATAAATACTGCTGCATGGCTATGTCATGCGCTTCGAAATCTCCACTGACTTGACTGCATACCAGCTTTGAATCCACATAAGCGTGCAGAATTTTAACATTTAATTTATGCGCAATCCGCATACCTGCTAACAAAGCCTCGTATTCTGCTTCGTTGTTCGTAACAGCAAAATTAAACCGCAGCGCATATGTATGCTCTTCGCCATCTGGGCCAGTTAAAATTACTCTTGCACCCGCGCCAGCTGCGCTGCAGGCACCATCGGTGTATAATTCCCATGTTGACAGAGATGGCACAGGCGTATCCTGATGCTCTGCCGATGCCTCAACATCCGCAGGTAACTCTGCTAGGTAATCTGCAAGTATTTGACCCTTAACCGCGCTTCGCGAAGAAAAATTTATTTCATGTTCTCCTAACTCAACTGCCCATTTAGCCATTCGGCCAGAAATCTCAGGCTTGTATAACACCTGAAAGAAAAATGATTGCGTTAGTCAATGCGGTAGCCCCGGACATTGCCGTAAATTAGGCATTTACCAACATGCTTGATCTGTTGATCAGTTAGAACCACAATTGGATGTGCTTGAAAGTATCAGCGCAAACGCCGCGCCGTATGGACTAGCGCATATACTAGCTTTTCTATTGGTGAATAGTTTACTTCGCTTGATGTTAGCGTCTTGCTTACGAAGTAGACCGGCATTTGCGTCTGAGAAAACCTCAGCGTTAAATTTTTGCGAAATAAACAATGTAAATAAAAGTAGATTACCTTTCCGTGATCTGCGATAAGAACTGAGCTGATAGCCTCTTTCGATGCCGCAAGGTACAGCGTAAGCGTTTCTCCTGATACTGGCGCGGTGAGTGTTGGTAATTCAGCGAGCACCTTCTTCATCTCCTGAAAGGCTGATTCTGCTTCTTGAGTCCATACGAAGTCTTTTTTCTTTAAACAATTCTTCTAAGTATTGAAGAATGGCAATTGTCGCTCTGCGGCCTTCGACAAAAGCCGCGTGATCGCTGCAAGCTTCCCGGTTAGACTCTGCACGTCTTTCTTTGTCCTCGGAGATGGAAAACTATCAATGGCTTCAATCTTTTTGGGATTTGCCTTGATTCCCCGCGCTGTCACCACATGACCTAGAAACTTGCCTTCCTCTTCCCCAAAACTACATTTGAGCGGGTTAAGCTTCATGTTGATCCTGCGTAGAGACGCAAACATTTCTAGGATGTCTGCGAGCATTTCTTCTTCGGTGTTACTTTTAATCACCAAGTCATCGACATATGCTTCAAGATTTCTGCCAATTTGGTGCTTGAAGGCTGCGTCGATTACGCGCTGATAGGTTGCGCCTACGTTTTTTAATCGGAAGGGCATCTTCGTATAACAATAGATACCCTGCGGCGTATGAAAAGCAGTTTTGTCTTCATCTTCCGCAGCCATTAAGATTTAGTGATTACCCTTGTATGCATCTAGAAAACACTTGTACCGAATACCTGATAATGACTCCACTTTCCAGTCTATCTCCGGGAGTGGGTAGTTGTCCTTAGGACATGCTTTATTAATATCTTTAAAATCAACGCACATCCGCCAATTACCGTCAGCCTTTTTGACTAACATAGGATTAGCAACTCAGGTCTGATACCGCACTTTCCGCAGAATGTTTGCTTTGACAAGGTTATCTACTTCTGCGCATAACCAATCACTGCGCTCAAGAGCCATATGCCGCTTCTTTTGTCTAACGGGCGTGAGTGATGGATTAACATTCAATTTATGTTCCGCAATATCTCACGGAACCCCAGTCATGTCTGATTCACGCCACGCGAAAACATCTGCGTTAGCGGATAACATTCCATGCAATTTGGCCTTTGTTTCGACTGACAAGCCTGCGCCGATTTTAATTCGCTTATCCGGATATAAACGGTTTGTTATGACCGTACTACTTGCAAGTTGTTCTCCCATGCTAGGAATGTTTACAGGCACAATTGAACCACACAACTCGGTTGTTTGATGTGACGCAATTGTGGCAACCCTTCCTTTCGTAGGAAACTTTATCAAACCATGCACCACCGATGGTATAACGTTAAAACGTCGTATGAAATTTCTCCCAAGCAGTGCATTGTACCGCGAAGTTGACCGAACCACATAAAAGTCAACTAACTCATGTCTGACCAACTGCGGATTTGTATCATCCGCGAGCTCTATTATTAGCTCTATCCGGCCTAGCGGCCATGAGCTTTCTCCGGAGAACCCAGATAACGTAATATCAGACTGGCGTAACTGCGTTTTAACTTCCGCAGGGAGGAAATGATAGCAATGTTCGTACATAATGTCAACGCCACTCCCAGTGTCAACATGCATGCGTTTGATTTGTACCCCGCAAGTAGGGATGCGACACTTAATGATAATGGGCTCATTAACTGTGTCGATTGACATTACAGGAGGAAATGTGATTGGGAGAAGTTCCCAATCCTGGTGATCATTGTACTTTCTCCGCTGGCTAACTTTCTCTGCGTCGACCATATTAATGGTTAAGTCGGCGTTTTTTGTTTTATCAACTTTTTGCCATGCGAAAGTTTTAGCCTTCGGCCCTTCCTCTGCAGCTTTTCCCTTGTCCTTCTTAGGTGGTTTTAGGTGATCCAATTTACCTGCGCACAGTGCCTCGAGCACTCGTTCCATCAAGTTTTTACATCGATTGGTGTCATGACCATAATCATCATGGAATTCACAATACTTTGTTTTATCCCGCTTACCAAATTCTGTTAGCGGAGTTAGAACCGCAAAGGTCGCGCATACTGGTTCTGTTGCCAAAATTTTCTTTGGCGTTTTAGACAAACTTTTCAGCAGTGCATAGTTCTGATTATTGATGTCGCGCTGGTTACTGTTTCGATAATTGCCACTTGATTTCCCTTTATCATTTCTGATAGGACCACCGCTAGGATACCTTCCGCGAGAGTTATTACCGCGATTTTGATCGCGCGAACGATCATCATCGTCTTTCCTTTCATTGCGAGCTAGCTGTTGGAATATCATTATCTTCGCCACTCCGCATATAGTCATGGCATTCATTAAGCGCTTCAGCGTAAGTTGTTGGGACTGTATGGCGCAGACGCCTTACCAGTGTTGGATGACGCTCTGAGTTTATACCATGTATGAGTCCGGAAATTTGTTGCTCTGGCTTAAGATCTGGTATCCGCAGACACTCATTAGTATATCTTGTGAGAAATTCACCCAAAGATTCCTTGGATTTCTGCACAATATCATGACATTCGATATGAGTGCGTTTGCGTGGCCTCTGATTCTGACATTGCAGCAAGAACTTCGTCCGCAGATCCATGAACCCGGATATGCTACCTGATGGGAGTTTATTAAACCATTCGCGAGCAATTCCCTGCAGCGTCATGGGAAATATCTGACATGCAACCGGATCCACCCAGCCTTGGGTGCGCATTGCGCCTTCGAAACACTGCAAGAAGTCATCCGGATCAGTTAAACCATTATAAGTACCCAACGTGTGAGGTATCTTTGGCGCTGATGGAAACGGATATGCAGTTATATGCGGAGGAAACTTATCAAAAGTGGTTGGTAGCTCAAAGGGTGGTTTAACAGGGTCCCCTTTCAATCCCGCAAAGAAACGCTTCATCATGTCCTGAACAAAGTCAGGCTGTGAAAATAAGTGAACCATATCAGGAGGTGTGGCCTGCATAAATTGACCTGCAAGATTTGCCTGCCCCTGAATATTTTGCCAAGGTTGCCCCGGCGTTTGCGGATATAACCAAGGCTGATGCGTTGGAAAAGAAAGCAGGCTTGCCGGCGCAGAGTACACGGGTAGCTGAAAAGGTGCCGAAACCTGTGGCGCAGATGCCTACGAGACTTGAGGATATGCCGTTATAAGTCCAACCGTATGCGCAGTGCTTTGCTGTACTGCGGTTATCGGCGTCCAATGAGAATTAGCATCTGGAATGACACCGAACCCCCAGCTATTAAGTAATGTCTGCGCATTCGCAGGAGTCAAAAACTGTGAAATTGGATGCGGTGGTTGCCAAGGTTGCAACGGTGTAAACGATGAATTCTGCTGAACACTCTGCGTCTGCAGAGAGATTGAAACCGTGGTACTATAAATAGGTACCTGGCCGCAGCATACCACATGCGGGCCTACTGTTTCACCGCTAGTGCCTACCAAGATGACCCTTGGATCCACCGAGGAAAAATCCAACTGCGTGGTTGTAACTGGCGAGTTTGTCCTTGGCGGTGTAATCCCATCTGGTTATATCGGCTTATACCTCTGAAAAGGCTCGCCGGATACCGGTGAAAGATATGGCGCGTATCCCGCCCCCGAAGTCATAGCTTGCGTCTGCTGATTACCAGACGGCGTGCTTTGATTATCTGTTTGAGTACTCTCCGATGAGTTCCCGGAAGCCATGATACTATTTAAGAAAAAATTCAAACAATTTTGTGAATAATAAGCTTTATAATTCAAAACTTTAAAAGAAAAAACAATTAAACACGTCTTGAATTAGTTCGACTCTCAATGAAAGCACCACTTGATCATGCATATTTTTACCACAGGGTTAATATGTCTGTTCAATGCGAAAAAGGGGGGGTTTAAGGATCTTAGAACAAGGCTCTCCGGTCCGGCTACCGTGAATAACCCTGGCCGACATGATGATGTCGGCGGGGTGGCCAAGTGATTAAGTCCACCTTCGATAACGTTCATTGATCAGAAGGCCCCATATAAAGCCGATATAAAATGCTTAGAAAAATATAACACATGTTGGATTCATGATTTTAACAGTAGCTAACATAGTTGATGTTTAATTTAGTCTATCACTATGTAAAATGCTTATATTTGATTAATACTAATATTACGTGTAAGCGGATGATATTTATATGCTCAAGCGGATGATATTTTTATGTTCAAGTAATTCGTGAAGGATGAATATTTAATTTTTACTCCTAATCGGGTATTTCTATAAACATTTTTTAGTTTATTTTTTATTTTTTTATTTTTTTTACCATTTTTAGATATTTGGTGAAGTTTATATTTAAAATTTCTTGTTAAAATATGAAATACCATGATGTAAATCACTCGGTGACCTCGTAGAAATTGTACTGTATTAACAGTAGTAATCTTGAAGTTGACTACGTATGGAAGTTGAAAACACTCGTACATAATCTTTTTTTCTTTCATTATTGAATATAATACTAATACTAATACTAATACTAATTATAATAATTAACACACTAAACCAATTAACCTATACTACAACAAATTAATAAATACATACAGGAAATTTTGAAATAATGAAATTTCATTTACAATAACAACCCAACATATAAATAGACTACGATATGACTTAAACGCATATTAATTACACCGTAATTACTTTTTTTTTTTTTTTTTGGACTAATTACTTACTAACCTTTAGTTAATTATTAGTTATATACATGCATCCAATAATAATAATAAAAATAGTAAAAGAAATCAGATTTTCTAACCAAAATTATTATGATAACAATTGGATGCATGATTGGTTAGCAATGCTTGAAGGACACTTTCATTTCTGCAGCTGTACTTTTATCCATCCCTGGCAAACAGACAAGACGAAACATTTTTTATATTGACACCTTTTGCAACTCTATACGTATCATCAAATAATTTAATGTTGACCAATGAAATTAAAGGATATAAAGTCAGGAAACTAGTGAAACTGAGGTCCAGCTAAGACTCTTGGGTGAGTAGTCCATTTATATTTATATATTTATATATTTATTGATATTCATATTCATATTAAATTAAAAAAAAAAAGTTATAAGTATATATAATATTATAAAATATACTGTAATTAATATATATTTTTATTTTTTATTATTAATTAAACATGATTTAAATTAGTAATTAAATATATATCAATGGCTTTATAACTATTATATTATTAGTTTTAGTAGTGAAAGCTTGCAATCATTATTCTTGTATCTTATGTGTTCAATAAAAATATTAAATACAATTATCCTATAGGGGCACGATCCGTGACTAAGCTTAAAATGAGTACAAACTGAATAAGCAAATATGAACCACAAAATATCACAAAACTTCAATTTAGCTAAAAATGCATAGAAGGTTAAAAAGGTCATTTTAGTAATTATTATTAATAAAAATTAATTATATAAAAGTTAACATATTATTAACCATCTTCATCACCACCACCCACCACCACCACCCTCCACCACCACCACCAACCACCATCACCCACAACCCACCCCCACCCCCACCAACCACCAACCACCACCACCACCCACCACCACCAACAACCACCAACCACCACCAACCACCACCCACCACCACCACCCACCACCACCTACCACCACCACCAACCACCACCCAACACCACCAACCACCACCACCCATCATCACTACCAACCACCACCACTAACCACCACACACCACCACCCAACACCACCCACCACCCAACACCACCCCCACCACCATCAACCACCACCACCACCCACCACCACCAACCACCACCACCACCCACCACCAACCACCCACCACCAACAACCACCACCCACCCACCACCACCACCCACCACCCACCACCCCCACCCACCGAACACCACCACCCGCCACCACCACTGTAACAACCCAACCTGTAATACCCCGTCCTAATCCATCCGGACGAAGTCCATATCGATTATAAACGATTCATAACAGTTGATTACATCGCGAGGTACTTGACCTCTATATGATACATTTTTACAAACATTGCATTCGTTTTTGAAAAGACAATCTTCCATTACATCGAAAGTTGACGACATGCATACCATCTCATGATATATCCAACTATAATTGACTTAATAATAATCTTGATGAACTCAACGACTCGAATGCAACGTCTTTTGAAATATGTCATGAATGACTCCAAGTAATGTCCTTAAAATGAGCAAATGCACAGCGGAAAGTTTCTTTAATACCTGAGAATAAACATGCTTTAAAGTGTCAACCAAAAGGTTGGTGAGTTCATTAGTTTAACAAAAGTAATCATTTCATAATTTTAATAGACCACAAGATTTTCATTTCTCATAAACATACGTCCCATGCATAGAGACAAAAATATCATTCATATGGATTGAACACCTGGTAACCGACATTCACAATATGCATATAAGAATATCCCCATCATTCCGGGATCCTCCTTCGGACATGATATAAATTTCGAAGTACTAAAGCATCCGGTACTTTGGATGGGGCTTGTTGGACCCGATAGATCTATCTTTAGAGTTCGCGTCAATTAGGGTGTCTGTTCCCTAATTCTTAGATTACCAGACTTAATAAAAAGGGGCATATTCGATTTCGATAATTCAACCATATAATGTAGTTTCGATTACTTGTGTCTATTTCGCAAAACATTTATAAAAGCAGCGCATGTATTCTCAGCCCAAAAATGTAATGAGTAAAAAGGGATCAATGAAACTCACCTAATGTATTTTGTAGTAAAAATACATATGACTAAATTGAACAATGCAGAGTTGGCCTCGGATTCACGAACCTATATCATTTTGTATATATTAAAACATATAATTGTAATTGAACAAAGATATATATATATATATATATATATATATATATATATATATATATATATATATATATATATATATATATATATATATATATATATATATATATATATATATATATATATATATATATATATATATATATATATTGTTTGTTAGTTAAAACGGTACTTTAGTAATACTAGGGTAATATTTGAAATAATAATAGTGTTAATACTAATATTAATAAAAATGATAATATTATCTATAGTCCTATTAATAACTATACTAATGGTAGTTTTCTATAATCAAACTCATAATAAAGATGAATAATTTAATGATAATGATTATGAAAATATTAATTTTTGATAGAATACATAATTCTTAATAATAATGATAACTACAAAATATCTAATTTGTTAATTATGATAATAAGTTTAATTATAACCATACTAATAATCATATTAACAATAATAATGATATTGTTACTAATACTTTTGTGGATAATAACACTAATAACACTAACAATATCAACAATTATAATAATAATCATAATATTAATAACGATGCCTAAAATGATAAAATTAGTAATAATTATATAAATAATATTTTACTAATACTAATGATAATAATGATCATAATACTTACAAGTATGGTAGTAATAATAATAATATTATTAATCATAATAATAACAATAATAGTTATATTTATAATAATAATAACATTAATGATAATAATAATAATGAAAATGATAATATTAATAATAAAAATAAAAAGTGAGCTACCTTCAAAGAATGAAGCCTAAAAAAATAAGCTGCCTCCCCAGGGACTCGAACCCAAGACCACCCGCTAACCCGACACTCCTTTGTACCATTGGGCTGTTGCCCTTTTTCTGAAATAATACCGGAAATAAATATATATATACCGTATCTAATTATCTGTATTTTCTTCTTCTTCATCATTTTTTTTCAATCGACAAAAACTTGAATCTCATAACAATATGAAGTTGTTTTAGGCTTAGGAATTTCATAACAACAGCTTAACAACATATAGGAATTAATCAAACGTAAAAATAAAAGAAAAATAAAAAATATATATATACAGCCGTCGTTATTCAGTTTTAAAAAAAAATTGATTTTAACTTTAAAAATGTTTTAGCTAATGATTTCTTCATGAAAAAGTTTTCAAATCATACCTATAAACTATATCAATCTTCAATTAAACTGGAAATATCAAGACGATTACGAATTTTGCTATGAACGATTTGTTTGACTTTTTGAAACTTAACTTTGACTCAAAAATTCACACTTGTTTTAAAGAATTGAAACCTGAATCTTTGCAGGAAGTTTGATTAGATAAATCCTAAACTATCTGCATTATTAGATTTTACAATTTGATTTGGAATTGAAATATGAGCAAAAAGTTACCTGGACAGAGGTAACGAGTTTCCTTAAAAAAATATTTCTGTTTATATTAACAGATTAATCATGCTTTTGCTGTTATAATTAATATTGATGAAGGAGAAAACTCAGATGACTTTTTTGACAACGATTTTTGTAACATCCCGCCTTTTTCCATTTACCTTTCCGTTATACTAATATAAAGTCCGTTATATGTTTATAACATCTCCCGTTGATACGCGTTTTAAATTATCTCGTTTAGGTAATTCACGCACCCGAACGAAAGTTGAGGGACTAAACTTGACAAGGGATCAAACCCTTGACTAGGTCAAAGGGTCAAACCCCTTTCACTCATTCATTATCATCTCCATCTCTCTCTCTTTCTCTCTAGCAAGAACACACACACCATTACCAAATTCATTCAATCATCATCTAAATCCGATCTAGGAGGCTTACAACAAAATAAATTACATATTCGTAATCCTCTCTTCATCCTCTTCATTTTGGTACCAACTTCATCTCGTTTGGGTAACATTTCTAAAACTCTAGATTTCTCTAAATTCGTGTTTTTGACTTGAAATGGTGTTAGTTAGTGTCTATGGCTCATTGTGATGTCGTGTGTGTAATTTATATGCTCGATCTCGTTGTTTTAGTGTAACTAGCATGAACTTGAATTTTGGTGTGTTGTTCTTGAATTTTGGATGATCATATGTTTTTAGATGTTAAAAGTTCATGTTCTAATTGTGTTCCTAGTATCACTAGCTTCAATTTGATGTGTAGGTTGCCTTAGAAAACTTCATGAACTTGATTATTGATTTTGGTGAATTTGGGTTAGGGTTTGATGAACTTGAAATGGACTTTTGATGCATTGAATGCCATGGATTATTATTGGTAAGTGTTTAGTTGGATTGTATGCTTGATTACCTTCGAAACGGCATATCATTCATGTAAATTGGTTGCCCGAATCATTGAATTGCATTTATGAACTTGTATGCGGTTAATGTTAAGCATTAGATGCGGTTTTGGTTGTTGTAATAGGTAGATTGATTGATGAAATGTGTTTAGTTGTTTTCCTCGTCAAATTACCTTCCCAACGGTATAAGATACTTGTCTTGATTGTTTGCGGATCATAAATGGTGATTGTTTGAAGTTAGGTTCGTGCATAAAACTTAAAAACTGCCAGAATTCTCTGCACAGGTAATGGCGCGGCGCGCCATATACCCGCGCGGCGCGCCAAAGTGGTCTGTCCAACTTTGTCAATTTTCGAATAATGTTTGCTATGCTACGCACCTCCGATTCACATGTAACTTGTTCTAACATGCTCATACATGATTAAAAACCTCAGAAAGATAGTTCGGGACCCGACCCGAACGTGTTGACTTTTTCGTTGACTTTGACCGGCCAAAGTTTGACCTTTTGTCAAACTTAACCAAATGATTATGCAACCTTCCTAACTTGTTTATATACTTGTATCTTGCATGAAACTTGACAATTTGATTTCACATGCTACATAATCGAGTCGTAACGAGCCATATGACTAATTGAACATCTTTGACCTATCGTGTTTACCGTTATTGATACGACCTATTTGTTTAGGTCAAGACTAGCACTATCCTTCGCACACGTTATTTTGTGAAGTACTTTTCGTACGTGCACTCAAGGTGAGATCATAGTCCCACTTTTACTCTTTTGCACTTACATTTGGGATGAGAAAAACATAAACGTTTCTTTTTACTAAGTGAACACAAGTACAGGAAAACAAACATTCTACATACGAGTTTGAACAAAAATCCTCAATTCGATTATCATTAGTTACACTTGCCGGGTGTAAGTGAGAACTTATGTTATATGGCCATATGGGTTTGACAAACCCTCATTCAAACGGTTCGCTACCGTTTACGAATGAAATGTATTTTCGAGAAACAGTGTATGTTCTAACACTATTGTGATGGGGTTCTATGGAAGGAATGTTAAGCATTGATAATTGGGTGCTCGTGAAACAAACTTTTGGAATGTATTACTATTATCTCATGGTTGCAAATCTTGTGGTTCATTTGTACTTACTTACTTAAACCTATGATTTCACCAACGTTTTCGTTGACAGATTTCTATGTTTTTCTCAGGTCCTTGAACGATACATGATACATGCTTCCGCTCATTATTTTGATACTTGCATTGGGTGTCGAGTATATATGCATACATGGAGCGTCTTTTGGCTACTTTTAAATTGTGTCGCATAAGTTTCATTGTACTTAAAACTTTGTATCGTAACTTGTGGTGGAACTATTCTTGTAAACTTTGAACAATCTTTACATTTGAAATGAATGCGACATATCTTTTGGTCAAACGTTGTTTTAAAGACTTATGACCACGTAACGGGACCTAAGTAGACGGCGCCGTCAATGACAATTTTGCCGGGTCGCTACAGATGGTATCAGAGCGTAGGTTGTAGGGATTTAGAGTTCATTGGTGTCAACCTCGAGTCATAGGGTACATTGGTGAGTCTAGACTACAACCGGCATATAGACTTGAAGTAGGAATTACTTGACTACTTGTGCATTTATACTCGAACGCTTCTACTCATATCTACTCTTAGTTCATCTTAATCTCATGTTGTTTAATTTGATTGACACGCCACCTTGACTTTATAGAATAATGTCGAATGCACATATGAATCAGGGTAATATAATTTCCGGGATTATATTACGGTGACTCATATGAACGTTCCGACATTATGGAATAAAGAATTTAAGGCGAGTCGAGGAAAAACTTCTCTTTATCTTTATTCTATATCACGGTTAGTATTATTGAGAATACTAATCAATGATATTCTTGTGTCTTGAAGGAACAATGGCTCCTCGTCGTGTACGCCGCAATGAAACTCCCGAACAAGCTCTCGAACGGATGATAGCTACCGCCGTAGATGCGGCCATGGCTGGTCACTCATCCAACAACAACAATAATAACAACCACAACAACAACAACAACAACAATGGGGCCGGAAACTCAAACGAGGGATGCTCCTATAAAGCTTTCATGGGGTGCAAACCTCACACTTTTGATGGAACCGGGGGACCGGTCGTGCTCACCCGATGGTTTGAGCAAACGGAAGCCGTCTTTAGCATAAGCGATTGTCAGGACCAAGATAAGGTCAAATACTCCACTCACACCTTCGCCGGTGTCGCTCTTACATGGTGGAATACTTATGTACAATCAGTGGGTACCGATGAAGCTCACGCCCTCTCTTGGGCCGACTTGAGGGAAAAGATGATTGTCGAATATTTCCCTTGTGAAGAAACCCGAAGGCTCGAACAAGAGCTAAGAACTTTAAAGGCGATCGGAAATGATCTCAAGGCTTACAATCAACGATTTTCCGAACTAGCCTTGATGTGCCCAAATCTTGTGAACCCCGAAGCTTTAAGGGTTGAACTTTACATGGATGGTCTTCCAAAGAGTATCAAACACGGAGTAATGTCATCCAAACCCACTAATCATCAAGAAGCTTTGAACATGGCCCGCAAATTGATAGAAACGGTTGACGAAATCGTAGTTCCGGCACCTAAGGCCGAGGATAAATCGGGCGGCAACAAAAGAAAGTGGGAACCCTCCCAATCAAGCAACAACAACTTTGCTAAGAAGCCTTACACCTCCGACGGCAAGAAAGGTTATGCCGGGAACCTACCTCTTTGCAACAAATGCAACAAACATCACTTTGGCGAATGTAGTAAGTTAATTTTCCACCGGTGCCAAGGAGTTGGTCATAAGGCCAACGATTGTAAAAGTGCCACTCCCGTCGCTCGAAAGTGGCCCAATGCACCAAAGACGGGCACTTGTTACGAATGTGGCCAAACGGGTCATTATAGAAATGCATGCCCAAAGAAGAAAGATAACCCCAATACGCGCGGTCGAGCTTTCAACATCAACACCGAGGAAGCCCGGGATGACACTGAACTAGTCACGGGTACGTTTCTTCTCAACAATTCTTATGTCTCTTGCTTATTCGATTCGGGTGCCGATAAATGCTTTGTATCCAAGACTTTGACTCATTCTTTTAGCACTCCACCTCTTCCATTAGATGCCACTTATACCATTGAAGTGGCTAACGGGAAACTATTAAGTACCGACACATATTACCGGGGGTGTACGATAAACATTTTGGGTAAAGAATTTGAAATTGACTTGATACCCATAGAACTAGGAAGCTTTGATGTAATAATCGGTATGAATTGGTTAGTTAAAACGAAATCTCACATCCTTTGTGATCTTAACGCAATCCAAATTCCTATCGAGAATGGTGAACCTTTGATTGTTTATGGCGATAAGAGTTGCACCAGACTCAACCTCGTTTCGTGCCTTAAAGTTAGAAAACTACTCCGTAAGGGTTGTTTTGCGATCCTTGCCCACGTTAAGAAAGTCGAGTCCGATGATAAGCATATCGATGATGTGCCAATTGTTAGTGACTTTTTCGATGTTTTTCCCGACGAATTGACGGGTCTTCCACCTCATCGACCGGTAGAATTCCAAATCGATCTTATCCCGGGAGCCGCACCCGTAGCACGTGCACCATATAGACTCGCTCCATCCGAAATGCAAGAATTGCAAAGTCAAATCCAAGAACTACTTGATCGTGGTTTTATCCAACCTAGCCATTCACCTTGGGGCGCTCCGATTTTGTTTGTTAAAAAGAAAGACGGATCCCTACGAATGTGCATTGATTATCTTGAACTAAATAAATTGACGGTTAAGAACCGATATCCTCTTCCTCGCATCGATGACCTCTTTGATCAACTACAAGGGTCTTGTGTATATTCGAAAATCGATCTCCGCTCGGGTTATCATCAATTAAGGGTTAAGGGGGAAGATGTCTCCAAAACCGCTTTCCGAACTCGTTACGGTAGTTATGAATTTCTTGTAATGCCATTTGGTCTCACTAACGCACCGGCGGTGTTCATGGATCTTATGAACCGCGTGTGCAAACCGTATCTTGACAAATTCGTTATCGTGTTCATCGATGATATTTTAGTATATTCAAAAAGCGAAGAAGAACACGAGGAACACCTCCGACTTGTGCTTGAACTTTTAAGACAAGAACAACTCTATGCCAAATTCTCCAAGTGTGAATTTTGGTTAAAGGAAATTCAATTTCTTGGTCATGTTGTAAGTAACCAAGGTATTAAAGTCGATCCAACGAAAATCGAAGCCATTAGCAAATGGGAGACTCCTACTACTCCTACTCACATTCGTCAATTCTTGGGTCTCGCCGGATACTACCGTAGATTCATCAAGGATTTTTCTTTGGTTGCTCGTCCTCTAACCGCTTTGACTCACAAGGGAAAGAAATTCATTTGGGCGACCGAGCAAGAATCCGCGTTTCAAATCTTGAAGACAAAGCTAACCACCGCTCCTATCTTGTCACTTCCCGAAGGCAATGATGATTTTGTTGTATATTGCGATGCCTCGAAACATGGTTTTGGATGTGTATTGATGCAACGGAAGAAAGTCATTGCTTATGCCTCTCGACAACTAAAAATTCATGAACGGAATTACACGACTCATGATCTCGAACTTGGAGCCGTTGTCTTCGCACTTAAAATGTGGAGACACTATCTTTATGGAACCAAGAGTACTATCTTCACCGACCACAAAAGTCTCCAACACATTTTCGATCAAAAGCAACTAAACATGAGACAACGTAGGTGGATTGAAACCTTAAACGATTACGATTGCGAGCTTCGTTACCATCCCGGGAAGGCAAATGTAGTAGCCGATGCCTTAAGTCGAAAAGAAAGAGCGGTGCCTCTTCGTGTCCGAGCCTTAAACATCACCATTCACACGAACCTTAATAGCCAAATTCGGGTAGCCCAAGATGAGGCTCTCAAGGATGAAAACCTTTCACACGAGCTCTTGAACATTCTCGTCTCTCGATTCGAAATTAGGGAGACCGGACTCCGATATTACGCCGGAAGGATTTGGGTGCCTAGTTATGGGGACCTACGAAGCCTTATTTTAGATGAAGCCCATAAGTCACGATACTCGATTCACCCCGGTGCCAATAAGATGTACCGCGACCTTAAACAGCTATATTGGTGGCCGAACATCAAAAGGGACGTAGCTACTTATGTTTCCAAGTGTTTGACATGTTCCAAAGTCAAAGCCGAACACCAAAGACCGTCCGGACTACTTCAACAACCCGAGATCCCGCAATGGAAGTGGGAAAGAATAACGATGGATTTTATCACCAAACTACCAAAAACGACGGGCGGTTATGATACCATTTGGGTTATTGTTGACCGTCTCACCAAATCCGCACACTTCCTGGCCATGAAAGAAACGGACAAAATGGAGAAACTTGCACAACTTTACATTAAGGAGATCGTAGCCCGACACGGTGTACCTTTATCGATTATCTCCGACCGAGATGGCCGTTTCGTTTCTAGATTTTGGCGTACATTGCAAGAAGCGTTGGGAACGCGTTTAGACATGAGCACCGCATATCATCCTCAAACCGATGGACAAAGCGAACGTACAATTCAAACCTTAGAGGACATGTTACGAGCTTGCGTGGTTGATTTCGGAAAAGCTTGGGACAAGCACTTACCTCTCGCCGAGTTCTCTTACAACAATAGTTATCACGCGAGTATTAAAGCCGCACCTTTTGAAGCGCTATATGGCCGAAAATGTCGTTCACCTCTTTGTTGGGCCGAAGTAGGCGACGTACAAATCACCGGACCCGAACTCATTCACGAAACCACCGAGAAAATCGTTCAAATCCGAGATAGGCTTAGGACGGCCCGAAGTCGTCAAAAGAGCTATACCGACAAACGACGCAACGATCTTGAATTTCAAGTCGGTGACCGAGTAATGTTAAAAGTCGCGCCTTGGAAAGGTGTAATCCGTTTTGGGAAACTCGGGAAGCTGAATCCAAGGTATATTGGTCCTTTCCAAATCTTGGAGCGTATTGGAACCGTTGCGTATCGTTTAGATCTTCTGCCTCAATTGAACTCCGTTCATCCTACCTTCCATGTATCTAACTTGAAAAAGTGTCTTGCCGAACCCGATATCGTCATTCCTCTCGAGGAACTTACTATTGATGACAAACTTCATTTTGTGGAGGAACCGGTTGAAATTGTGGACACCTCCGTCAAGACATTGAAACAAAGCCGAATCCCGATTGTTAAAGTCCGTTGGAACGCCAAAAGGGGACCCGAGTTTACTTGGGAAAGACAAGATCAAATGCAAAGGAAGTATCCTCATCTATTCGTGAATTCAGAAACGCAAGATCTCGAGGAAGAAACAACGACTACTACGCCTACTTAAATTTCGGGACGAAATTTCTTTTAAGGAGTAGGTAATGTAACATCCCGCCTTTTTCCATTTACCTTTCCGTTATACTAATATAAAGTCCGTTATATGTTTATAACATCTCCCGTTGATACGCGTTTTAAATTATCTCGTTTAGGTAATTCACGCACCCGAACGAAAGTTGAGGGACTAAACTTGACAAGGGATCAAACCCTTGACTAGGTCAAAGGGTCAAACCCCTTTCACTCATTCATTATCATCTCCATCTCTCTCTTTCTCTCTAGCAAGAACACACACACCATTACCAAATTCATTCAATCATCATCTAAATCCGATCTAGGAGGCTTACAACAAAATAAATTACATATTCGTAATCCTCTCTTCATCCTCTTCATTTTGGTACCAACTTCATCTCGTTTGGGTAACATTTCTAAAACTCTAGATTTCTCTAAATTCGTGTTTTTGACTTGAAATGGTGTTAGTTAGTGTCTATGGCTCATTGTGATGTCGTGTGTGTAATTTATATGCTCGATCTCGTTGTTTTAGTGTAACTAGCATGAACTTGAATTTTGGTGTGTTGTTCTTGAATTTTGGATGATCATATGTTGTTAGATGTTAAAAGTTCATGTTCTAATTGTGTTCCTAGTATCACTAGCTTCAATTTGATGTGTAGGTTGCCTTAGAAAACTTCATGAACTTGATTATTGATTTTGGTGAATTTGGGTTAGGGTTTGATGAACTTGAAATGGACTTTTGATGCATTGAATGCCATGGATTATTATTGGTAAGTGTTTAGTTGGATTGTATGCTTGATTACCTTCGAAACGACATATCATTCATGTAAATTGGTTGCCCGAATCATTGAATTGCATTTATGAACTTGTATGCGGTTAATGTTAAGCATTAGATGCGGTTTTGGTTGTTGTAATAGGTAGATTGATTGATGAAATGTGTTTAGTTGTTTTCCTCGTCAAATTACCTTCCCAACGGTATAAGATACTTGTCTTGATTGTTTGCGGATCATAAATGGTGATTGTTTGAAGTTAGGTTCGTGCATAAAACTTAAAAACTGCCAGAATTCTCTGCACAGGTAATGGCGCGGCGCGCCATATACCCGCGCGGCGCGCCAAAGTGGTCTGTCCAACTTTGTCAATTTTTGAATAATGTTTGCTATGCTACGTACCTCCGATTCACATGTAACTTGTTCTAACATGCTCATACATGATTAAAAACCTCAGAAAGATAGTTCGGGACCCGACCCGAACGTGTTGACTTTTTCGTTGACTTTGACCGACCAAAGTTTGACCTTTTGTCAAACTTAACCAAATGATTATGCAACCTTCCTAACTTGTTTATATACTTGTATCTTGCATGAAACTTGACAATTTGATTTCACATGCTACATAATCGAGTCGTAACGAGCCATAGGACTAATTGAACATCTTTGACCTATCGTGTTTACCGTTATTGATACGACCTATTTGTTTAGGTCAAGACTAGCACTATCCTTCGCACACGTTATTTTGTGAAGTACTTTTCGTACGTGCACTCAAGGTGAGATCATAGTCCCACTTTTACTCTTTTGCACTTACATTTGGGATGAGAAAAACATAAACGTTTCTTTTTACTAAGTGAACACAAGTACAGGAAAACAAACATTCTACATACGAGTTTGAACAAAAATCCTCAATTCGATTATCATTAGTTACACTTGCCGGGTGTAAGCGAGAACTTATGTTATATGGCCATATGGGTTTGACAAACCCTCATTCAAACGGTTCGCTACCGTTTACGAATGAAATGTATTTTCGAGAAACAGTGTATGTTCTAACACTATTGTGATGGGGTTCTATGGAAGGAATGTTAAGCATTGATAATTGGGTGCTCGTGAAACAAACTTTTGGAATGTATTACTATTATCTCATGGTTGCAAATCTTGTGGTTCACTTGTACTTACTTACTTAAACCTATGATTTCACCAACGTTTTCGTTGACAGATTTCTATGTTTTTCTCAGGTCCTTGAACGATACATGATACATGCTTCCGCTCATTATTTTGATACTTGCATTGGGTGTCGAGTATATATGCATACATGGAGCGTCTTTTGGCTACTTTTAAATTGTGTCGCATAAGTTTCATTGTACTTAAAACTTTGTATCGTAACTTGTGGTGGAACTATTCTTGTAAACTTTGAACAATCTTTACATTTGAAATGAATGCGACATATCTTTTGGTCAAACGTTGTTTTAAAGACTTATAACCACGTAACGGGACCTAAGTAGACGGCGCCGTCAATGACGATTTTGCCGGGTCGCTACAATTTTGATCGACTGTTATATGAATTAAATGGTCAGACAGGATTATTCGCTCCAAAAGAAAACAGACAGGAAAAAAAATAAAAAATAAAAGAAAGATATCGATTGTTAACTGATTCTTGTTGGTTTATGGATTGGAATTGGCAAGTGGATTCAATCAGAAGAAAATTTGAACAAAGTGATAGGGATGGGAATAAACCAGTACGATTTCATACCTTTATATCTAATTTATCTTAATAAATAAATAAATGTAGTAATAATAATATTATAATAATAATAATAATAAATACAGAAAATAATAATAATAATAATATTAATAAAAATAAGAATGATAATAATATGATAATATAATAACAATAATAATTGTTTTAAATAATAAATTTAATAATAATCAATAATAATGATACTTTAAATAATAATGATTTTTGAAAATAACGTTATTAATAAACACTAATAATATAATAGGTTATGCTTAACAAATTTCTTTTTTTTTTATTAATAATACCTCTATTAATATTAATAATGAAAGTAATAAATATTAGTAAAGATAATAATTTAAATGCGTTAAATTTCATATCTATACGATATCTATAATAATATAACTAATACTGATATTAGTTATTAATATTAGTGGTCATAATAATTAAGTAATAATATTACTATAACGATTATATTTCAACTTATTAATTAGTTATGTAAAACTTAATAATCACATAATATGTTATATAATAATTTTTATTAAATATATATGTATTACAATATACATATATTAGTTGTACCTAGGAATCATATGTATATATTCATTTTAAATTTCATTTAATTATGTTATAAATTATTTTATCTATTTAATTCTAATATATATATTTTATTTTATAATTTCAATTTATTATATATACTTACATTTATATATATATATATATATATATATATATATATATATATATATATATATATATATATATATATATATATATACATATTTATTTACAATTTATGGTTCGTGAATCGTCGGGAATAGTCGAAGGTCAATTGAATATATGAACATAGATTTCAAAACTTTCGAGACTCACCATTACAGATTTTTTCTTATCGTATCAGAATCATAGTAAGATTAAGTTTAAATTTGGTGTAAAATTCCCGGGTCATCACACAACCCATGTGTAATCGAAATATGAAAAATAAAAATAAAAAATATTTTTGTACAGCATAGTGGCGCGGCGCGCCACATACCTGCGCGGCGCGCCAAAACGGCCTGTCCAACTTTTCCTTTTTTGTAAAAAAGATCGCCCACTTCCCGACATATTTAGACGAAACGCTTTTTGATGTGCGTAGAGGTGTATACAAAATAGTTATATTTTTACTAGAAAATACTATTAAATACGATACAATTTTACACAAGTTATTTATTTATTTATAGAGTGGATATACCTAAAGCTTGCTAGAACACTTATAGGCAGTGTACCTACTCGTACAGTAGTGTAGTTTTTAGTAAGTCCGGTTCGTTCCACAGGGATCTTAGCCAAGCTTAACGCTATATTTTTAAAAACTATATTTGTAAATATACATATAAATAATTAATATTATTATTATTATAAAAGGGGGCTTTTACCGTTTAATGACCGGTTTGTCGATTTTAAAACTTTAGTCGCAGTTAAAACCTAATGTAAAATATTAAAAATAAGTATAACTTAATTTTAAGTGTAAAGTAAATAACGATAATGAAATTGCGATAAATAAAAATGCGATAAAATAAAATTGCGATAATTAAAAAGTACGATAATTAAAAGTGCAATTAAATACAATGACAGTAAATAAAGTGCGATAATTAAAAGTGCAATTAAATATGAAATATATAAATTATGCTTATTTAAACTTCTGTAATCATGATGTTTGACGTGTTGATTTTAGTTTATTACCATGGATTAATTGTCCTTTGTCCTGGATTATTCAATATGTCTGTCTGGTTTTTATCGATAACAGTCCATCAGTCATAAATATAAAGTGCGAGTGTCCTCGTCAAATTATCCTTATATCCGAAGTCAAATATTCCAACTAATTGGGGACTTAAACTATAATTACACCAAGTGTCTTTGTATATAATTCACCCCTGTTTTAATAAGTCCATTGACTATTAATCCATTCCCGTGTCCGGTTAAATGAACGATTATTAGTACTTATAAATATCCCGCCCATCGTGTCCGATCGAGTGTATATGGTTATTTATAGGTACGTCTAATTGTAAATCTTTATATTAAATTAACAAACTATCATTTAATTAAACAAATATAAAGCCCATTAATAGCCCATAGTCTAATTTCCACAAGTGTCGTTCTTTTGTCCAAACTCCAATTATGGTACAAAGCCCAATTACCCCGTCTTTAATATTTTAGTCCAACATCATGATTACTTCGGCTTAAATAAGCATAATAATAACTTAGCTATGAGACATTAATTTAAAAAGGTTGAACATAACTTACAATGATTAAAAATAGCGTAGCGTTACACGGACAGAATTTCGACTTACACCCTTACAACATTCGCTAACATACCCTTATTATTAGAATTTAAAATTAAAATTATAATTAAAATTAAAATTATAATATATATATATATATATATATATATATATATATATATATATATATATATATATATATATATATATATATATATATATATGTATATATTTACGTAAGAAGAAAAAAGAGAAAAAGGTGTAGATATTCGACCGAATTCGTTGCTTTTTATAGGATGTGGCCTGGTACTATTCACCATGCGATCGCATGGGTTTTTCACCTCCAGGCCATGCGATCGCATGGCCTCTTTTTCTAGCTCAGGTGAGTTTGGCTCCTAGCTTGCCGACACTTTTAATAAATAATATAATATATAAATAATTTACAAGAATTATTTATATATTATATTATATTTATATGCATAGTTGACTTGTAATTTTTAGTCCGTTGCGTCGAGCGTTGAGAGTTGACTCTAGTCCCGTTTTCGGATTTTTGAACGTCCTTGCGTACAATTTAATATCTTGAATTTTGCGTTTTGCGTCTTGTACTCTTGTAATTTTGAGACGTTTCTCATCAATAATTTGAACCACTTTGATTGTACTTTGTACTTTTGAGCTTTTTTGTAACGACCCTAGAATTTCCAACATTTATTTATTAATAATTACTATTATTAATACGTATGATTAAACGAATGTATGTTATTACATTTACATGTTGCCTTGATTGCCCGTACTTGACTTTTAAGAGCCCGAAACGTCTTTGTGACACCCGGAACTTTCACGAATAATATTTTTAGATATTATTTACATTCATGATTAAATTTATTAATCATTTTAATTAACTAAGGCTATTAGTTAGTTACTTGGGCTTTAATTGGTTTAACTTGTGATTTATTTGAACTTGGGCTTTGTTAGTGTAATGGACTCATGTTATTGGACTTCCAAGCCCACCCTACATTATTAATGGACCCTTTAGCCCACTCTTTCACTTGTAAGTATCAATTAGTTCATGAACTAGTTAGTTAAAGGAGACTTGGAATCTAGTTGCACACCTTCCCCATGCATGCACCCTTAATATCCAACTTTTGTCATCTTTACATTCTAGTAACCAACAAACAAACTCCTCCCCCCCAAAATACTGCAGCAAAAATCGTGGCCTAGAGGGGCACCAAAGGAGTTCAAATCTTTTTTTTACATTACTTGTTTACTTGCATTACTCTTCTCATTTCAAACACACACATACTTCTCATTTTCTCTCAACCAGTTTCTCTCTTTTCTCTCTTTCTTGTAAGTATTTTGAACATCTTTTTCTCTTCTTCTTTTCTTCTTAAAACCTTATACATACATGCAAATCATCATCATCATTTGTTGTTCTTTGTTGTTAATGTTACTTGTCTTGTTAATTGTTGTTATTTACTTACATGTTTCAAGAATCTAACTTTCTAGTTTGATTCATCTTTTATCTTGTTTTGACAAGAACAATCAAGAACTAAACTCTCTAGTTTAGGTTCTACATATAAAGTTTCAAAGATTATAAAGTTCTTGTTGTTGAAATCATACTTGTAAGTCATGGAAGTAAACTTAAAGTTTACTTTACTTAAAGATCAACTTTGGTTGAATCTTTAAAGTATGAGCAACCCTTGACCTAATTACTTGTTTAATTAACTTGTTTCTTTATTTTATGCACTTTAATTTCATGTAGTTAGTGTAATTGGTCAAGTACTACAAGTTAGTCTTGATCTCATATCTCTTGAACAAATTAAGTAACTTTGAAAGTTCAAGAACACACAAACTAGTTTTCTTTAAATATAACTTTGGATCTAGACTTTTGAGTCTTGGATCTTCAAGATCAAACTATGAACTATGTTCTACTACTTATGATCTTGATTATTTAGTTAACTTTCAAGTTTGTAACTTATTATTAGTCTTATAGTTCATGTATGTGTTAGATCTAAGAGTTTGATGTAACTTTGGTTCATCAAACTTCATACAACTCTTAAGTGAGTTGTGCTTCATGTCTTAGACTTGCACTAGGGTTATGATGGTCAAGACTTGGTTAAGATGATGTAGATACATCAATGAGTTGTACACTTGAAGCTATATGCAACAAGGATGAGAACCATGATGAACATCAAGCACCAAGACCACCAGAACCCTTTTAAACTCACTGCTCTGTCCAAAACCTACTGACCTGATGCTTATGGAACAGACCAGTAGACCTGGGCTGTTCTAACCTTGATTTTTAGATAGAACTTTTCGAGTAGATAACTTTTCATATAAGACTCGTCTTAATCCGAGTTACGGTTTAGAGTCTACGGCCCTCCGAGCGTCACTATGTCCATTTACTTTTCTGTTTTCTGTGTACAGTTTCTGTTTTTCTGGTTTCTGTAACAGACCAGTACACCTGGGCTACTGCAACCTTGATTTTCAGATAGCTCAGTTCGTGTAGATAACTTTTCATATAGGACTCGTCTTAATCCGAATTACGGTTTAGGATTTATGGCCCTCCGATCGTCACTATGTCCTTTAACGTTGTGCAGAAATTTCTGACCTACTCGCACTTAGACCGTCGCCGCGGTCAAAACAAGATGAGTTTGCTTCTGTAAATTTTACCACACTTAAGGGACTCATAGCCAGAGCCATGGCCACTGGTCTCACCTTAATTCAGTAAGGGTAGAGGCCGTGGTGACTGACTGAAGTCAGACTTTGTTGAAAACTACTTTCATAAACGAAACTTACTTTACGCCTTGTGTTTGATGATGAATGATAATGACCCTTAAGACATTAAATACATACTTTTAAACCTATTAAGACGATTTACTGACTTAGTACTATTTGACTTAGGTTGAGGACTTCGGACCATTTACTTGCACACCTTTCCCGACTACTACTTTACCGCTACATATCATTGTGAGTTATAGCATTCCCTTTTTACTTTAACTTATTTTGGGAACTGAGAATACATGCGGATTTTATGTTTTACATACTAGGCACGAGTACTTAAACTTATATATGTGTGGGTTATATAACGGCAGAAACATTCCCTTTAGCTCGGTAACGTTTAATCATTGGTTTATGAACCGGTGAACGCGAATCTTAGATATGGATCCATAGGGTTTGACATCCCCACTCGGGCTAGTCGCGCTAGCAGTCAACGAGTGTTTAATACTTCGTAAACATACGCACTCGCCAAGTGTACTTTCAGGGGGTATAAACGTTAAGTTAGTTACCAAGTGCCCACGGTTAACATATACTTTATCATACTGTTTTGAAACGCTCTTTGTAGCACTGAAATCTCGTGGCCTACCTTACTTACTGTTATACTTAAACTATAGCTCACCAATCTTTGTGTTGACGTTTTTAAGCATGTATTTCTCAGGTGCTTGAGGTTGCTTCCGCTGTCTTACTTGTCGTGCTGTAGAACCCGCTGCTTAGAGTTGTTATCGCATGACTACTTATCTTGCATTCAAACTTATTTACTTTTGAAACTATGTTATGTAACGACCTTTGGGGTCACGTACACTTATTTATTTGCTTCTACTTAGTGAAGCATACTTTTAAAATGTAAAACATTTGATGTCGGTTATGACATCACCTTTTTATCGTGAATGCAACTTCTTTAATTACAGCATATAGTACTTAACCTTGTAATGATCCTGTTGTTGATGATTCGTACACGATGGTTTTGTACGGGGCATCACATTTGGTATCAGAGCATTGGTTGTAGGTAATTAGGTTGCATTAGTGAGTCTAAGACCGATCCGAGTAGGATTCACTAATAGGACTAATCTACAACTTGCTAGTTTACGTGTTTCTGCTGAACTTGCTGCATGCTGCTGCTTACTGTTACTGCTATATGCCGTATGCTACTACATGATTTCACTACTGCATGATGCTACTTGCTTTCGATTGCATGCTACTTTCATACGAATTACTGTTATTGCCATGCTAGTTACCGTTATACATGATTTAAACTGTTGGCCTATTATTTGCTTGCTTTATGACATACTGACATGAAAAATTTATTTTTCCTTGTTCAGATGTCGGATGTTCCACCTGCTGGCATTTCAGGCAGTACAGACTCAGACCCCATCGCCCTACCTACTGCTACACCTGCTGCTGCTACTGCCGATACACCGGCCCCGACACCCACTAGTGATCCCGGCGCTTCCACTTCCGGAGATGTTACTGGTGCACCTGCCCCAGTTTCTGCTCCCGGACCCTCGAGGTCACAGCCCCGCATTGGTGGTATTGAGATCCCCGCGGAGTTCGGGGAAGGGCCGTTTCGTAACACATGCGCACGCCTTGCCGACGCACTCCCGACGGACGTTTAGTCGTGATTCCTCCAGGCAGACACAGACAGATGTTGGCCGCCTTCGGACGCTTCGGATTACCAGCTCAGCCACCAGTGTCACCACCACACGATTCGGATGACTCATCATCCGCCGATTCTTCATCATCAGACGACTCCAGCGATGATGAGGATCCTGCTAATAGACCTATTCAGGCACCCTCCACCCCGCCGAAGAAGCGGTACCGTTCCGACGGCACTGTCATTCCAGGGGTAAATGGAGATCGTGCTTTTACTGACGCTTTTGGCCATCGTCGTAGGGTTACTGCTCGTAAACGAGTTGTGCCATACCCTGCCGACCCACATATACGTAAGGTTCCCCGTTACGTATTGACTATTTCTGGAACCGTACCACCTAGATTTAGATATGGATCACTTACATCTAGGGACGTACCGTCTACATCCGGAGCCGGACCATCTACATCAGCACCACCCGCACCACCCGCCCCACCTGCACCGCCTGCCCCACCAGCTCCCTCTAACGAGGAACTGATGAGGGAGGTTGAGACTCTCCGAGCTCGAGTCACTGAGCTCGAGGAGCAGTTGGCTCGAGGAGCAGTTCACCCGCCTTCACCGTAGGACTTTGTATTTAGATTTCATGATGTAATCTAGATATAGTTTCATGTATTTCATATGTATTGTACGAACTTATTCAGATGTATGAAACTTATTATTATTAATGAATGGAACTTTGCGTTATTTAATTCTTGCACGATATTCTATTTACATTGCTGTACGATGATTCTGTGGTATTTGTACCTAGATGCATTATTTAATAACATGTGATGTTTTGATTCCATGTTGGTCACTATATACTGTATTACTACTACTTGCATACTGGATTTTGACTTGAGTCAAAATTTTTGTTTAGAATACCATGGCTAACGGAAGAACCACACCTACCGCCGCCCAGATTGAGGACATGATCAGTGAACGGGTCGCTGCAGCCCTAGCAGAAAGAAATCTCCAAGCTCCACCGCCACCCCCACCAGTTATCCCACCCGTTCGAAATGGGTGTACATACAAGGAATTCCAGAGCTGCAAACCGCATAACTTCAGCGGCACCGAGGGACCAGTTGGTCTCACCAGATGGTTCGAGAAACTTGAATCAGTATTCCGAGTTAGCAACTGTTCGGAGGATAATAAGACCAAGTTTGCATCTTGCACGCTATCTGACGGCGCGCTAACGTGGTGGAACACGTTAGCTCAAGCAAAAGGGATTGATGAGGCGTATGCTACGCCTTGGGAAGAGTTTAAGTGTGCTATGATTGATGAGTATTGTCCAAGAACCGAAATTCAGAAGATGGAAATTGAATTCATGCAGTTGAAGGCCGTAGGGAACGACCTTAACAGTTACAATCGTAGGTTTTTGGAGTTAGCATTAATGTGTCCTACCATGGTCACCCCCGAATTCAAGCGCATGGAGAAATACTTCTCGGGACTTCCTAAGTCCATCAAGGGTAATGTCACCTCATCCAAACCACCGAATGTTCCCGAAGCAATGCGCATGGCGCATACTCTCATGAATCAGATCCTTATTGATGAGCCGGAGAAGGCTAAGTTTGAAGCCGGTAGTAGTGAAAAGAGGAAATGGGATAACAACCACAACAACCACAACAACAATAACAACAACAGGGGTAGAAACTATGATCAAAACCCGGCAAAGCGACATGAAGGGTTCAGGCAAAACAACAACAACCCCAACCCCAACAATAACAACTCCAACCCGAACTACAAGGGCACGCTACCACAATGCAAGAGGTGCTACAAGCACCACACCGGGTATTGTAATGCTGTTTGTGAGAAGTGCAAGAAGAGCGGGCACATCGGTAGAGACTGCAAGACTACCACGATGACAGGGAGGCCGAACACCAACGGGCCGAAAAAGTGTTACGAATGCGGGCAGATGGGCCATTTTAGAAACGAGTGCCCGAACAAACGAAAGGATGGCGGACCACCGCGTGCTAGAGCTTTTAATGTTAATGCAAGGGATGCACGTGATAACCCCGACTTGGTGACAGGTATATTCACAATCAACAATCTTTTAGCTTCTGTCTTGTTTGATACTGGTGCGGATAGAAGTTATGTATGTAGACATTTTTGCGATAAGATTAATTGGTCATTAGTTCCGTTAAAAGAAAGTATGCTTGTCGAGGTCGCAAATGGAAAACTTGAAAAGGTTGACCATATTAGTCGTGGAGCTATTATCAACATAGCTGGTGCATATTTCGAAATTGATTTGATACCTATCAAACTGGGAAGTTTTGACGTGATCGTCGGTATGGATTGGTTGAGCAAGATAAAGGCCGATGTTATCTGTGGAGATAAAGCACTTCGCATACCACAAGGAAATGGCGAACCACTGGATATCTATGGAGAGAGATGTACCTCGAAGTTGAACCTCATTAGTTGCGTGAAAGCGCAAAAGATTATGAAGAAGGGACGCTTTGCTGTCCTAGCACATGTGAAAGCGGTAGAAACTGAGGTGAAGAGCGTGAACGATGTTCGAATTGTGAAGGAATTTTCCGATGTCTTCCCAGAGGAATTTCCTGGATTACCACCGCCTAGAGCCGTAGAATTTCAGATTGATTTAGTGCCAGGAGCAGCACCTGTAGCTCGCGCACCTTATAGACTCGCACCTTCCGAGATGCAAGAATTACAGAGTCAACTACAAGAGCTGTTAGACCGAGGATTTATTCAACCAAGCTTCTCGCCTTGGGGTGCACCTGTGTTGTTTGTGAAGAAGAAGGATGGATCCTTCCGTATGTGTATCGACTACCGTGAGCTCAACAAATTGACAATCAAGAATCGGTATCCTCTTCCGCGAATTGATGATCTTTTTGATCAACTACAAGGATCGAGCGTTTATTCAAAGATCGATTTGCGATCCGGCTATCACCAGTTGAGGGTGAAGGAAAGTGACGTGATGAAGACTGCATTCAGAACCCGTTATGGTCATTATGAGTTCCTCGTGATGCCATTCGATTTGACAAATGCACCTGCCGTGTTCATGGACCTCATGAATCGTGTCTGCAAGCCTTACTTGGACAAGTTTGTTATCGTCTTCATAGATGATATCCTCATCTACTCTAAGAGCGAAGAAGAACATGAGCAACACCTCCGATTAGTGCTTGAACTCTTAAGACAAGAGAAACTTTACGCCAAATTCTCCAAGTACGAATTTTGGTTGAAGGATGTAGCGACCCGACCAAATCATGTTTGACGGCGCCGACTACTTCGGTCCCGTTGTGTGGTCATAAGTCTTTATTATGACTTTTGACCAAAATATGTCGCATTTATTTTATAAGAAAAAGGATGTTTCAAGTTAACAAATGTAGTTCGAAAGACTAGTTACATTACAATGTTTAACGTACGAATGAAACCTATGCGACACAATTTAAAGTAGTCAAAAGACGCTCCATCTATGCATGTATACTCGACATCCAAGCAAGTATCAAAAAGAGTGCGGAAGCATGTATCAAGTAGCTTTCAAGGACCTGAGAAAACATATAGAAAACTGTCAACGAAAACGTTGGTGAAATCATAGGTGTTTTAGTAAACGTTGCATTTGAACCACAAGATTTAATATAATATGATTATCTAAATCATTTGCATTCCAAAGTTGTTATTTGTTTCGCGGGCACCCAATTATCAAACTTAACTGTTTTGCACCCTTCGCGTAGTGTGAGAACATACACTAGACCCGAAAATATATTTCATCCGCTAACGGTAGCGAACCGTCCGAATGAGGCTCGTCAAGCCCATGTGATCACATAATATAAGTTCACGTTTACACCCTGCAAGTGTAACAAATGATAATTGAATTGAGGCTTTTTGTTCAAACCCGTACGTGGAATGTTCGTTTTCGTACTTGTGTTCAAAGTGTAAAAGTATGATACGTATATGTTTCTCATCCCATAGTTTAAAGCATAAAAGTTGTTTGAAGGATGGGACTATGATCTCACCTTGAGTGCACGTATGAAAAGTACTTCACAAAGTAACGTGTGCGAAGGATAGTGCTAGTCTTGACCTAAACCAATAGGTCGTATCAATAACGGTAAACACGATAGGTCAAAGATGTTTAATTAGTCCTATGGCTCGTTACGACTCGATTATGTAGCATGTGAATCAAATTGTCAAGTTTCATGCAAGATACAAGTACATAAACAAGTTAGGAAGGTTGCATAATCATTTGGTTAAGTTTGACAAAAAGTCAAACTTTGGTCGGTCAAAGTCAACGAAAGTCAACACGTTCGGGTCGGGTCCCGAACTATTTTTCTGAGGTTTTTATTCATATATAAGCATGTTAGAACAAGTCTCATGTGAATCGGAGGTCCATAGTGTGCCAAACATTTTTCGTATTTTGACCAAAGAGGTCAGAAACTGGACACGGCTTAGGCCGCGCCGTGGCCCCAAATTGTCGCGCCGCGACAATACATGGGAACTGGTACCTGGTCAGTCTCAAATGTCCAAGTCTCAATTCCAAACACTTTCAAGCATAACTCGCAAACCGCTAATACTTAGAACTCGTATCTTATATCGTTAGAAAGGTAATTTGACAAAGAATACATCTAAATACATTTCACCAACCAAAAATGTTATTTGTAACAATCGGCTTTCCAAAGTAAATGATCAATTAATGCACACATTTAATACACAAATTTGATAAGTGCACATTTATGATTCGGGCATTTAATGCATACATATAACATGCCGTTTTGTAGGTAATCGAGCATACAATACAACTAACTACTTACTAACTACAATTCATGTCATTCAATGCATCAAATATTCATTTCAAGCTTATCAAACCCTAACCCGAATTCACCAAAATTACTAATCAAGTTTATGGAGTTTTCTCAAGCAACCTACACATCAATTTGAAGCTAGTGATACTAGGAACACATTTAATACATGCATTTATAACATTTAACAACATTCAAACAACCAAATCACCAAATCAAACACACCAAAGTTCATACTCAAGCTAGTTACTTCAAATAACGAAATCGAGCATATAAATCATATATTCATGTTAGACTTGAGCCATAGACACTAATTAACAACTTTATAAGTTCAAAAATATCAAGAACACAAAATCTAGTGATTTTAGAAAGTTACCCAAACTTGATGAAGTCGGTATGGAATCGAAGAGGAAGTTGCAAGGATTTCAAATATGTAATTTGTTTTGCAAGACACCTGCTTGTAGTGACCCGAACTTTTCCATGTTTATATATATTAATTGAGATTGATGTTTACATGATTAAATGTTTCCAACATGTTAAGCAATCAAACTTGTTAAGACTTGATTAATTGAAATAGGTTTCATATAGACAATTGACCACCCAAGTTGACCGGTGATTCACGAACGTTAAAACTTGTAAAAACGACATGATGATATATATATGGATATACATATGGTTAACATGAGATTATGATAAGTAAGTATCTCCATAAGTATATTAACAATGAGTTATATACATATAAACAAGACTACTAACTTAAGGATTTCGAAACAAGACATATATGTAACGATTATCGTTGTAACGACAGTTAAATGTATATATATCATATTAAGATATATTAATATATCATAATATCATGATAATATAATAATTTAACATCTCATTAGATATAATAAACAATGGGTTAACAACATTAATTGAGATCGTTAACTTAAAGGTTTCAAAACAACACTTACATGTAACGACTAACGATGACTTAACGACTCAGTTAAAATGTATATACATGTAGTGTATTTAGATGTATTTATTCACTTTTGAAAGACTTCAATACACTTATCAAAATACTTCTACTTAACAAAAATGCTTACAATTACATCCTCGTTCAGTTTCATCAACAATTCTACTCGTATGCACCCGTATTCGTACTCGTACAATACACAGCTTTTAGATGTATGTACTATTGGTATATACACTCCAATGATCAGCTCTTAGCAGCCCATGTGAGTCACCTAACACATGTGGGAACCATCATTTGGCAACTAGCATGAAATATCTCATAAGATTACAAAAATATGAGTAATCATTCATGACTTATTTACATGAAAACAAAATTACATATCCTTTATATCTAATCCATATACCAACGACCAAAAACACCTACAAACACTTTCATTCTTCAATTTTCTTCATCTAATTGATCTCTCTCAAGTTCTATCTTCAAGTTCTAAGTGTTCTTCATAAATTCCAAAAGTTCTAGTTTCATAAAATCAGGAATACTTTCAAGTTTGCTAGCTCACTTCCAATCTTGTAAGGTGATCATCCAACCTCAAGAAATCTTTGTTTCTTACAGTAGGTTATTATTCTAATACAAGGTAATAATCATATTCAAACTTTGGTTCAATTTCTATAACTATAACAATCTTATTTCAAGTGATGATCTTACTTGAACTTGTTTTCGTGTCATGATTTTGCTTCAAGAACTTTGAGCCATCCAAGGATCCATTGAAGCTAGATCCATTTTTCTATTTTCCAGTAGGTTCATCCAAGGAACTTAAGGTAGTAATGATGTTCATAACATCATTCGATTCATACATATAAAGCTATCTTATTCGAAGGTTTAAACTTGTAATCACTAGAACATAGTTTAGTTAATTCTAAACTTGTTCGCAAACAAAAGTTAATCCTTCTAACTTGACTTTTAAAATCAACTAAACACATGTTCTATATCTATATGATATGCTAACTTAATGATTTAAAACCTGGAAACACGAAAAACACCGTAAAACCGGATTTACGCCGTCGTAGTAACACCGCGGGCTGTTTTGGGTTAGTTAATTAAAAACTATGATAAACTTTGATTTAAAAGTTGTTATTCTGAGAAAATGATTTTTATTATGAACATGAAACTATATCCAAAAATTATGGTTAAACTCAAAGTGGAAGTATGTTTTTCTAAAATGGTCATCTAGACGTCGTTCTTTCGACTGAAATGACTACCTTTACAAAAACGACTTGTAACTTATTTTTCCGACTAGAAACCTATATTTTTTTTGTTTAGATTCATAAAATAGAGTTCAATATGAAACCATAGCAATTTGATTCACTCAAAACGGATTTAAAATGAAGAAGTTATGGGTAAAACAAGATTGGATAATTTTTCTCATTTTAGCTACGTGAAAATTGGTAACAAATCTATTCCAACCATAACTTAATCAACTTGTATTATATATTATGTAATCTTGAGATACCATAGACACGTATACAATGTTTCGACCTATCATGTCGACACATCTATATATATTTCGGAACAACCATAGACACTCTATATGTGAATGTTGGAGTTAGCTATACAGGGTTGAGGTTGATTCCAAAATATATATAGTTTGAGTTGTGATCAATACTGAGATACGTATACACTGGGTCGTGGATTGATTCAAGATAATATTTATCGATTTATTTCTGTACATCTAACTGTGGACAACTAGTTGTAGGTTACTAACGAGGACAGCTGACTTAATAAACTTAAAACATCAAAATATATTAAAAGTGTTGTAAATATATTTTGAACATACTTTGATATATATGTATATATTGTTATAGGTTCGTGAATCAACCAGTGGCCAAGTCTTACTTCCCGACGAAGTAAAAATCTGTGAAAGTGAGTTATAGTCCCACTTTTAAAATCTAATATTTTTGGGATGAGAATACATGCAGGTTTTATAAATGATTTACAAAATAGACACAAGTACGTGAAACTACATTCTATGGTTGAATTATCGAAATCGAATATGCCCCTTTTTATTAAGTCTGGTAATCTAAGAATTAGGGAACAGACACCCTAATTGACGCGAATCCTAAAGATAGATCTATTGGGCCTAACAAACCCCATCCAAAGTACCGGATGCTTTAGTACTTCGAAATTTATATCATATCCGAAGGGTGTCCCGGAATGATGGGGATATTCTTATATATGCATCTTGTTATTGTCGGTTACCAGGTGTTTACCATATGAATGATTTTTATCTCTATGTATGGGATGTGTATTGAAATATGAAATCTTGTGGTCTATTGTTACGATTTGATATATATAGGTTAAACCTATAACTCACCAACATTTTTGTTGACGTTTTAAGCATGTTTATTCTCAGGTGATTATTAAGAGCTTCCGCTGTCGCATACTTAAATAAGGACAAGATTTGGAGTCCATGCTTGTATGATATTGTGTAAAAACTGCATTCAAGAAACTTATTTTGTTGTAACATATTTGTATTGTAAACCATTATGTAATGGTCGTGTGTAAACAGGATATTTTAGATTATCATTATTTGATAATCTACGTAAAGCTTTTAAACCTTTATTGATGAAATAAAGGTTATGGTTTGTTTAAAAATGAATGCAGTCTTTGAAAAACGTCTCATATAGAGGTCAAAACCTCGCAACGAAATCAATTAATATGGAACGTTTTTAATCAATAAGAACGGGACATTTCAGTTGGTATCCGAGCGTTGGTCTTAGAGAACCAGAAAATTTGCATTAGTGTGTCTTATCGAGTTTGTTAGGATGCATTAGTGAGTCTGGACTTCGACCGTGTTTTCTTTAAAAATGATTGCTTAACATTTTTGTTGGAAACTATATATTTTTAACATATGAATATTATGTGATATATTAATCTCTTAACGTGTTTGATATTATGTGATAGATGTCTACCTCTAGAACAAGTCCCATTGACTCACCTAATAATAATGAAGAGTCAAATGTAAATTGGAATGATTTGTGGACTGATTCACAAGTTCCCGAAGAGGAACCGGAAGAAGAGTCGGAACCGGAAGAAGAATCGGAACCGGAAGAAGAATCGGAACCGGATGAAGAAATAGAACTGGTGGGGGAAATAATAAAACGGTTAAGTAAAAGAAAATCCTCAACCAACCGACCAAAGTTAATTATGGTCAATGGTGTTTCCGCCAAGGAAGCAAAATATTGGGAGGATTACCAATTCTCCGATGAATCGGATTCCGACGAGAATTCCGATGATGTTATAGAAATTACCCCAACTGAATTTAAAAAGGCAAAAGAAAATAATAAGGGAAAGGGCATAAAAATAGAGAAATCTAATTCCAACCCCGATGAACTTTATATGTATCGTCAACCCCCGAAGTCCTTAAGTTGTAACAATGACCCGGGAACCTCTAAACCACCAGGTTTTTCTAAACCAATGTGGACAACGACGGCTCGTATTAGGGAAACATCATATATCCCTAGAAACTTGGCAAAACGAACCAAAACCGAAGAAGAAGAAACGAGCGAGTCGGAATAAGATAGTTGTATTCGTGTGGTGTAATATATGGAATATAGTGTTCTTATGCTTTATGATATATGTAAAAATTGCTTGTATTAATAAGTATTTTTTTTTTATGAATCTAACTCTTGTCTATTTTACAGTTTAAAAACACAAAATGGATAGACAACCCAATATTTTAAGAGACCTACCCGGAGACATGATTGATGAAATCTTGTCTAGAGTCGGCCAGAATTCTTCGGCACAACTATTTAAGGCGAGATCAGTTTGTAAGACATTCGAAGAACGTTCCAAGAATGTCTTGGTTTATAAGAGACTTTCGTTTGAAAGATGGGGGATATCACATTGGGAAACCCATAAGTTACGATGTGTTTACTTTGACGCATATATTGCGGGGAACCCAAATGCTATTTTACGCAACGGGTTAAGAAATTATTTTGACTCAATATATCCGAATATTGGACTTCGTGATTTAGAAAAAGCGGCTAACATGCAACATAAAGAAGCATGTTATGCTTACGGATTAGTAATGTTCGCTTCTCACCAAAGTGAGAACAAGAACATCGGGCTACAACTATTAAACAAAACGTTTCCACAAGTGACGGAGTCGGTAATTGGGGTAAGAAATGAGGTTTTTAGATTATTACGGGACTGTTGGACATTACGTAACCCTCGTCCCTTTGACGACGTTACAACACGCTGTCTTATCAACCGCCATAACGGTTATGTTGCACAAGACCAAGGATGGGAAGTAGTCCTAGTAAAACCAGAATGCATGACTTGTTTCTGGACGTATGAATTACGTGTCTTTATTGCCTTTGCTGAACGACTTGTGTACTAGCTAGAATTATCTTCACAACTATCTTGTATCAAAGTTATTGTGTGCTATATTTCATGCTTTATGTAAAATAAGCGGTATTGTAAGTTTGTAAAATATTGTATAAAAGTTTGAACGCGAAATATTATTATAATCAGTTTTTCATATAGAATTGTAGTAGTTGAATTGTATATTAGCTACTAAGTATGAACTTAACGGGTAGGTACTACCCGAATTTAAACTTATAAAACGCTAATATGAAGAAAAAGCTTTTATAAATGAGTTCATATTATGCTACGAAATACTATTAACTACTCTTAATATTCTGTATGATTAACTTGTTCCATTTGACTATTTTGAAGGAAATGGCACCGACTACTCGACACACCGTGAATATGAATGAAGAGGAATTCCGTACTTTTCTAGCTTCAAACATAGCCGCAGTACAGGCTGCGCTACATACCAACAATAACCTTGGATCTAGCAGTACAGGAAATCGTGTAGGATGCACCTACAAAGAATTCACTGCCTGCAAACCTTTGGAATTTGATGGAACCGAAGGACCGATCGGATTGAAACGGTGGACCGAGAAGGTTGAATCGGTGTTTGCCATAAGTAAGTGTACTGAAGAGGACAAAGTGAAGTACGCTACGCATACCTTCACAGGTTCTGCGTTAACATGGTGGAAAACCTATCTAGAGCAAGTGGGACAAGATGATGCGTACGCACTACCGTGGTCAGCATTCAAGCACTTGATGAACGAGAAGTACCGTCCCAGAACCGAGGTCAATAAGCTCAAGACAGAACTTAGAGGGTTACGAACTCAAGGATTTGATATTACCACGTACGAAAGACGATTCACAGAATTGTGCCTATTGTGTCCGGGAGCATTCGAAGATGAGGAAGAGAAGATCGACGCGTTTGTGAAAGGATTACCGGAAAGAATCCAAGAAGATATAAGTTCACACGAGCCCGCCTCCATACAACAGGCATGTAGAATGGCTCACAAACTAGTGAACCAGATTGAAGTAAGAATTAAAGAACAGACTGCTGAAGAGGCCAATGTGAAGCAAGTCAAAAGAAAGTGGGAGGAAAACGGTGATAAGAATCACCAATACAACAACAACAGCAATTACAACAATAATCGCAACAATTATCCCAACAATCGCAACATCAATCGCAACTACAACAAACGGCCCAACAACAACAACAACAACAACAACAGCAACTACAACAATCATCCCAACAACAATAATAACCGCAACAACAACAACAATCAGAAGCAGCTATGCCAAAGGTGTGAAAAGAATCACTCGGGGTTCTGCACCAAATTTTGCAACAAGTGTAAAAGAAATGGTCATAGCGCGGCGAAGTGTGAGGTCTATGGACCAGGGGTTAATAGAACGAAAGGAACAAATGGTGTCGGAACGAGTAATGGCGGAGCAAGTAGTGTCGGAGCAAGTTATGCCAATGTAGTTTGTTATAAATGTGGAAAACCGGGCCACATTATTAGAAATTGCCCGAACCAGGAGAACACGAATGGACAAGGCCGCGGAAGAGTTTTCAATATTAATGCGGCGGAGGCACAGGAAGACCCGGAGCTTGTTACGGGTACGTTTCTTATTGACAATAAATCTGCTTACGTTTTATTTGATTCGGGTGCGGATAGAAGCTATATGAGTAGAGATTTTTGTGCTAAATTAAGTTGTCCATTGACGCCTTTGGATAGTAAATTTTTACTCGAATTAGCAAATGGTAAATTAATTTCAGCAGATAATATATGTCGGAATCGAGAAATTAAACTGGTTAGCGAAACATTTAAGATTGATTTGATACCAGTAGAGTTAGGGAGTTTTGATGTAATAATTGGTATGGACTGGTTGAAAGAAGTGAAAGCAGAGATTGTCTGTTACAAAAATGCAATTCGCATTATACGAGAAAAAGGAAAACCCTTAATGGTGTACGGAGAAAAGGGCAACACGAAGCTACATCTTATTAGTAATTTGAAGGCACAAAAACTAATAAGAAAAGGTTGCTATGCTGTTCTAGCACACGTCGAGAAAGTACAAACTGAAGAAAAGAGCATCAATGATGTTCCCATTGCAAAAGAATTTCCCGATGTATTTCCGAAAGAATTACCGGGATTACCCCCACATCGATCCGTTGAATTTCAAATAGATCTTGTACCAGGAGCTGCACCAATAGCTCGTGCTCCTTACAGACTCGCACCCAGCGAGATGAAAGAACTGCAAAGCCAATTACAAGAACTTTTAGAGCGTGGTTTCATTCGACCAAGCACATCACCGTGGGGAGCTCCTGTTTTGTTTGTCAAGAAGAAAGATGGTACATTCAGGTTGTGTATCGACTACCGAGAGTTGAACAAACTTACCATCAAGAACCGCTACCCACTACCGAGAATCAACGACTTATTTGATCAACTACAAGGCTCGTCTGTTTATTCAAAGATTGACTTACGTTCCGGGTATCATCAAATGCGGGTGAAAGAAGATGATATTCCAAAGACTGCTTTCAGAACACGTTACGGTCATTACGAGTTTATGGTCATGCCGTTTGGTTTAACTAATGCACCAGCTGTGTTCATGGACCTTATGAACCGAGTGTGTGGACCATACCTTGACAAGTTTGTCATTGTTTTCATTGATGACATACTTATTTACTCAAAGAATGACCAAGAACACGGTGAACATTTGAGAAAGGTGTTAGAAGTATTGAGGAAGGAAGAATTGTACGCTAAGTTTTCAAAGTGTGCATTTTGGTTGGAAGAAGTTCAATTCCTCGGTCACATAGTGAACAAAGAAGGTATTAAGGTGGATCCGGCAAAGATAGAAACTGTTGAAAAGTGGGAAACCCCGAAAACTTCGAAACACATACGCCAGTTTTTAGGACTAGCTGGTTACTACAGAAGGTTCATCCAAGACTTTTCCAGAATAGCAAAACCCTTGACTGCATTAACGCATAAAGGGAAGAAATTTGAATGGAATGATGAACAAGAGAAAGCGTTTCAGTTATTGAAGAAAAAGCTAACTACGGCACCTATATTGTCATTGCCTGAAGGGAATGATGATTTTGTGATTTATTGTGACGCATCAAAGCAAGGTCTCGGTTGTGTATTAATGCAACGAACGAAGGTGATTGCTTATGCGTCTAGACAATTGAAGATTCACGAACAAAATTATACGACGCATGATTTGGAATTAGGCGCGGTTGTTTTTGCATTAAAGACTTGGAGGCACTACTTATATGGGGTCAAAAGTATTATATATACCGACCACAAAAGTCTTCAACACATATTTAATCAGAAACAACTGAATATGAGGCAGCGTAGGTGGATTGAATTATTGAATGATTACGATTTTGAGATTCGTTACCACCCGGGGAAGGCAAATGTGGTAGCCGATGCCTTGAGCAGGAAGGATAGAGAACCCATTCGAGTAAAATCTATGAATATAATGATTCATAATAACATTACTACTCAAATAAAGGAGGCGCAACAAGGAGTTTTAAAAGAGGGAAATTTAAAGGATGAAATACCCAAAGGATCGGAGAAGCATCTTAATATTCGGGAAGACGGAACCCGGTATAGGGCTGAAAGGATTTGGGTACCAAAATTTGGAGATATGAGAGAAATGGTACTTAGAGAAGCTCATAAAACCAGATACTCAATACATCCTGGAACGGGGAAGATGTACAAGGATCTCAAGAAACATTTTTGGTGGCCGGGTATGAAAGCCGATGTTGCTAAATACGTAGGAGAATGTTTGAACTGTTCTAAGGTCAAAGCTGAGCATCAGAAACCATCAGGTCTACTTCAACAACCCGAAATCCCGGAATGGAAATGGGAAAACATTACCATGGATTTCATCACTAAATTGCCAAGGACTGCAAGTGGTTTTGATATTATTTGGGTAATAGTTGATCGTCTCACCAAATCAGCACACTTCCTACCAATAAGAGAAGATGACAAGATGGAGAAGTTAGCACGACTGTATTTGAAGGAAGTCGTCTCCAGACATGGAATACCAATCTCTATTATCTCTGATAGGGATGGCAGATTTATTTCAAGATTCTGGCAGACATTACAGCAAGCATTAGGAACTCGTCTAGACATGAGTACTGCCTATCATCCACAAACTGATGGGCAGAGCGAAAGGACGATACAAACGCTTGAAGACATGCTACGAGCATGTGTTATTGATTTCGGAAACAGTTGGGATCGACATCTACCGTTAGCAGAATTTTCCTACAACAACAGCTACCATTCAAGCATTGAGATGGCGCCGTTTGAAGCACTTTATGGTAGAAAGTGCAGGTCTCCGATTTGTTGGAGTGAGGTGGGGGATAGACAGATTACGGGTCCGGAGATTATACAAGAAACTACCGAGAAGATCATCCAAATTCAACAACGGTTGAAAACCGCCCAAAGTCGACAAAAGAGCTACGCTGACATTAAAAGAAAAGATATAGAATTTGAAATTGGAGAGATGGTCATGCTTAAAGTTTCACCTTGGAAAGGCGTTGTTCGATTTGGTAAACGAGGGAAATTAAATCCAAGGTATATTGGACCATTCAAGATTATTGATCGTGTCGGACCAGTAGCTTACCGACTTGAGTTACCTCAACAACTCGCGGCTGTACATAACACTTTCCACGTCTCGAATTTGAAGAAATGTTTTGCTAAAGAAGATCTCACTATTCTGTTAGATGAAATCCAAATCAACGAAAAACTTCAATTCATCGAAGAACCCGTCGAAATAATGGATCGTGAGGTTAAAAGACTTAAGCAAAACAAGATACCAATTGTTAAGGTTCGATGGAATGCTCGTAGAGGACCCGAGTTCACCTGGGAGCGTGAAGATCAGATGAAGAAGAAATACCCGCATCTATTTCCAGAAGATTCGTCAACATCTTCAACAGCTTAAAATTTCGGGACGAAATTTATTTAACGGGTAGGTACTGTAGTGACCCGAACTTTTCCATGTTTATATATATTAATTGAGATTGATGTTTACATGATTAAATGTTTCCAACATGTTAAGCAATCAAACTTGTTAAGACTTGATTAATTGAAATAGGTTTCATATAGACAATTGACCACCCAAGTTGACCGGTGATTCACGAACGTTAAAACTTGTAAAAACGACATGATGATATATATATGGATATACATATGGTTAACATGAGATTATGATAAGTAAGTATCTCCATAAGTATATTAACAATGAGTTATATACATATAAACAAGACTACTAACTTAAGGATTTCGAAACAAGACATATATGTAACGATTATCGTTGTAACGACAGTTAAATGTATATATATCATATTAAGATATATTAATATATCATAATATCATGATAATATAATAATTTAACATCTCATTAGATATAATAAACAATGGGTTAACAACATTAATTGAGATCGTTAACTTAAAGGTTTCAAAACAACACTTACATGTAACGACTAACGATGACTTAACGACTCAGTTAAAATGTATATACATGTAGTGTATTTAGATGTATTTATTCACTTTTGAAAGACTTCAATACACTTATCAAAATACTTCTACTTAACAAAAATGCTTACAATTACATCCTCGTTCAGTTTCATCAACAATTCTACTCGTATGCACCCGTATTCGTACTCGTACAATACACAGCTTTTAGATGTATGTACTATTGGTATATACACTCCAATGATCAGCTCTTAGCAGCCCATGTGAGTCACCTAACACATGTGGGAACCATCATTTGGCAACTAGCATGAAATATCTCATAAGATTACAAAAATATGAGTAATCATTCATGACTTATTTACATGAAAACAAAATTACATATCCTTTATATCTAATCCATATACCAACGACCAAAAACACCTACAAACACTTTCATTCTTCAATTTTCTTCATCTAATTGATCTCTCTCAAGTTCTATCTTCAAGTTCTAAGTGTTCTTCATAAATTCCAAAAGTTCTAGTTTCATAAAATCAGGAATACTTTCAAGTTTGCTAGCTCACTTCCAATCTTGTAAGGTGATCATCCAACCTCAAGAAATCTTTGTTTCTTACAGTAGGTTATTATTCTAATACAAGGTAATAATCATATTCAAACTTTGGTTCAATTTCTATAACTATAACAATCTTATTTCAAGTGATGATCTTACTTGAACTTGTTTTCGTGTCATGATTTTGCTTCAAGAACTTTGAGCCATCCAAGGATCCATTGAAGCTAGATCCATTTTTCTCTTTTCCAGTAGGTTCATCCAAGGAACTTAAGGTAGTAATGATGTTCATAACATCATTCGATTCATACATATAAAGCTATCTTATTCGAAGGTTTAAACTTGTAATCACTAGAACATAGTTTAGTTAATTCTAAACTTGTTCGCAAACAAAAGTTAATCCTTCTAACTTGACTTTTAAAATCAACTAAACACATGTTCTATATCTATATGATATGCTAACTTAATGATTTAAAACCTGGAAACACGAAAAACACCGTAAAACCGGATTTACGCCGTCGTAGTAACACCGCGGGCTGTTTTGGGTTAGTTAATTAAAAACTATGATAAACTTTGATTTAAAAGTTGTTATTCTGAGAAAATGATTTTTTTATGAACATGAAACTATATCCAAAAATTATGGTTAAACTCAAAGTGGAAGTATGTTTTTCTAAAATGGTCATCTAGACGTCGTTCTTTCGACTGAAATGACTACCTTTACAAAAATGACTTGTAACTTATTTTTCCGACTAGAAACCTATATTTTTTTTGTTTAGATTCATAAAATAGAGTTCAATATGAAACCATAGCAATTTGATTCACTCAAAACGGATTTAAAATGAAGAAGTTATGGGTAAAACAAGATTGGATAATTTTTCTCATTTTAGCTACGTGAAAATTGGTAACAAATCTATTCCAACCATAACTTAATCAACTTGTATTATATATTATGTAATCTTGAGATACCATAGACACGTATACAATGTTTCGACCTATCATGTCGACACATCTATATATATTTCGGAACAACCATAGACACTCTATATGTGAATGTTGGAGTTAGCTATACAGGGTTGAGGTTGATTCCAAAATATATATAGTTTGAGTTGTGATCAATACTGAGATACGTATACACTGGGTCGTGGATTGATTCAAGATAATATTTATCAATTTATTTCTGTACATCTAACTGTGGACAACTAGTTGTAGGTTACTAACGAGGACAGCTGACTTAATAAACTTAAAACATCAAAATATATTAAAAGTGTTGTAAATATATTTTGAACATACTTTGATATATATGTATATATTGTTATAGGTTCGTGAATCAACCAGTGGCCAAGTCTTACTTCCCGACGAAGTAAAAATCTGTGAAAGTGAGTTATAGTCCCACTTTTAAAATCTAATATTTTTGGGATGAGAATACATGCAGGTTTTATAAATGATTTACAAAATAGACACAAGTACGTGAAACTACATTCTATGGTTGAATTATCGAAATCGAATATGCCCCTTTTTATTAAGTCTGGTAATCTAAGAATTAGGGAACAGACACCCTAATTGACGCGAATCCTAAAGATAGATCTATTGGGCCTAACAAACCCCATCCAAAGTACCGGATGCTTTAGTACTTCGAAATTTATATCATATCCGAAGGGTGTCCCGGAATGATGGGGATATTCTTATATATGCATCTTGTTATTGTCGGTTACCAGGTGTTCACCATATGAATGATTTTTATCTCTATGTATGGGATGTGTATTGAAATATGAAATCTTGTGGTCTATTGTTACGATTTGATATATATAGGTTAAACCTATAACTCACCAACATTTTTGTTGACGTTTTAAGCATGTTTATTCTCAGGTGATTATTAAGAGCTTCCGCTGTCGCATACTTAAATAAGGACAAGATTTGGAGTCCATGCTTGTATGATATTGTGTAAAAACTGCATTCAAGAAACTTATTTTGTTGTAACATATTTGTATTGTAAACCATTATGTAATGGTCGTGTGTAAACAGGATATTTTAGATTATCATTATTTGATAATCTACGTAAAGCTTTTAAACCTTTATTGATGAAATAAAGGTTATGGTTTGTTTAAAAATGAATGCAGTCTTTGAAAAACGTCTCATATAGAGGTCAAAACCTCGCAACGAAATCAATTAATATGGAACGTTTTTAATCAATAAGAACGGGACATTTCACTGCTAGCTTGGATTTAGATGATGATTCCTTCTTTGAGAAATTGAGAGAAAATATGAAAGTAGAAGAAGAAAAGGGAAAATGAAAAAGAAAAGATGGGGGTGGGGGTTGACTAGTCAAAGGCTAGTCACCTCTTTGGCATTTTGGCGAAACTAGTCCCTCAAGTTCGGTTGCGGGTGCGTGAATTACCTAGACGAGATATTTTTAAAACACGTATTAACGGGAGATGTTATAAACATATAACGGGATTTAAATAGTTAAACGGAAAAGTAAACGGAAAAAGGCGGGATGTTACATTACCTACTCCTTAAAAGAAATTTCGTCCCGAAATTTAAGTAGGCGTAGTAGTCGTTGTTTCTTCCTCGGAATCCTGCGTTTCCGGAATTGGGAATAAATGAGGGTATTTCTTTTGCATTTGATCTTGCCTTTCCCAAGTAAACTCGGGTCCTCTTTTGGCGTTCCAACGGACTTTAACAATCGGGATTCGGCTTTGTTTCAATGTCTTGACGGAGGTGTCCACAATTTCAACCGATTCCTCCACAAAATGAAGCTTGTCATCAATAGTAAGTTCCTCGAGAGGGATGACGATATCGGGTTCGGCAAGACACTTTTTCAAGTTAGATACATGGAAGGTAGGATGAACGGAGTTCAATTGAGGCGGAAGATCTAAACGATAAGCAACGTTTCCAATACGCTCCAAGATTTCGAAAGGACCAATATACCGCGGATTTAGCTTCCCGCGTTTCCCAAAACGGATTACACCTTTCCAAGGTGCAACTTTTAACATTACTCGGTCACCGACTTGAAATTCGAGGTCGTTGCGTCTTTTGTCGGTGTAGCACTTTTGACGACTCCGGGCCGTCCGGAGCCTATCTCGGATTTGTACGATCTTCTCGGTGGTTTCGTGAATGAGTTCGGGTCCGATGATTTGCACGTCGCCTACCTCGGCCCAACAAAGAGGTGAACGACATTTTCGGCCGTATAGCGCTTCAAAAGGTGCGGCTTTAATACTCGCGTGATAACTATTGTTGTAAGAGAACTCGGCGAGAGGTAAGTGCTTGTCCCAAGCTTTTCCAAAATCAACCACGCAAGCTCGTAACATGTCCTCCAAGATTTGAATTGTACGTTCGCTTTGTCCATCGGTTTGAGGATGATATGCGGTGCTCATGTCTAAACGCGTTCCCAACGCTTCTTGCAAGGTACTCCAAAATCTAGAAACAAAATGGCCATCTCGGTCGAAGATAATCGATAAAGGTACACCATGTCGGGCTACGATTTCTTTAATGTAAAGTTGCGCAAGTTTCTCCATTTTGTCGGTCTCCTTCATGGCAAGAAAGTGTGCGGATTTGGTGAGACGGTCAACAATAACCCAAATGGTATCATAACCGCCAGTCGTTTTTGGTAGTTTGGTGATAAAATCCATCGTTATCCTTTCCCACTTCCATTACGGGATCTCGGGTTGTTGAAGTAGTCCGGACGGTCTTTGGTGTTCGGCTTTGACTTTGGAACATGTCAAACACTTGGAAACATAAGTAGCTACGTCCCTTTTGATGTTCGTCCACCAATATTGTTGCTTAAGGTCGTGGTACATCTTATTGGCACCAGGGTGGATCGAGTATCGTGACTTATGGGCTTAATCTAAAATGAGACTTCGTAGGTTCCCATAACTAGGCACCCAAATCCTTTCGGCGAAATATCGGAGTCCAGTTTCCTTAGTTTCGAATCGAGAGACGAGAATGTTCAAGAGCTCGTGTGAAACGTTTTCATCCTTGAGAGCCTCATCTTGGGCTACCCGAATTTGGCTATTAAGGTTGGTGTGGATGGTGATGTTTAAGGCTCGGACACGAAGAGGCACCGCTCTTTCTTTTCGACTTAAGGCATCGGCTACTACGTTTGCCTTCCCGGGATGGTAACGAAGTTCGCAATCGTAATCGTTTAAGGTTTCAATCCACCTTCGTTGTCTCATGTTTAGTTGCTTTTGATCGAAGATGTGTTGGAGACTTTTGTGATCGGTAAAGATAGTACTCTTGGTTCCATAAAGATAGTGTCTCCACATTTTAAGTGCAAAGACAACGGCTCCGAGTTCGAGATCATGTGTCGTGTAGTTTCGTTCATGAATTTTGAGTTGTCGAGAAGCATAAGAAATGACTTTCGTTCGTTGCATCAACACACACCCAAAACCATGTTTCGAGGCGTCGCAATACACAACAAAATCATCGTTGCCTTCGGGAAGTGACAAGATAGGAGCGGTGGTAAGCTTTGTCTTCAAGATTTGGAACGCGGATTCTTGCTCGGTCGTACAAATGAATTTCTTTCCCTTGTGAGTTAATGCGGTTAGAGGACGTGCAACCAAAGAGAAGTTTTCGATGAATCTACGATAGTACCCGGCGAGACCCAAGAATTGACGAATGTGAGTCGGAGTAGTAGGAGTTTCCCATTTACTAATGGCTTCGATTTTTGATGGATCGACTTTAATGTCACTTACAACATGACCAAGAAATTGAACTTCCTTCAACCAAAATTCACACTTGGAGAATTTGGCATAGAGTCTTTCTTGTCTTAAAAGTTCAAGCACAAGTCGGAGGTGTTCCTCGTGTTCTTCTTCGCTTTTTGAATAGACCAAAATATCATCGATGAACACGATAACGAATTTGTCAAGATACGGTTTGCACACGCGGTTCATAAGATCCATGAACACCGCCGGTGCATTAGTGAGACCAAATGGCATTACAAGAAATTCATAACTACCATAACGAGTTCGGAAAGCGGTTTTGGAGACATCTTCCCCCTTAACCCTTAATTGATGATAACCCGAGTGGAGATCGATTTTTGAATATACGCAAGACCCTTGTAATTGATCAAAGAGGTCATCGATGCGAGGAAGAGGATATCGGTTCTTAACCGTCAATTTGTTTAGTTCACGATAATCAATGCACATTCGTAGGGATCCGTCTTTCTTTTTAACAAACAAAATCGGAGCGCCCCAAGGTGAATGGCTGTAACACCCCGTTTTTCCCCGTACATGATTTATAGGTGTATTGTGTATGTACGACAGGCGTATGAAGGGTTCGATACATGTTTGGGTGTTAAAGTCTTGTATGCGAGAAAATGTGTCAGGCCACGTTGGGTGTCGCGGCGCGACAAAGGGAGCCGCGGCGCGGCGTTTCAAGTAAATCCAGATCAGAAAGCTTGTTAACAAAGTCACCAGTTCGAGGCAATCGTCGCGGCGCGACGAATTAGGCCGCGGCGCGGCGAATGGTGTGAACTGGCACCAGATTCTTGTAAATTTAAATCAAGTTCAAGGGCAATTTGGTCTTTTCGCGTTTGAGCCAGATTTGAGGATTTAACCTCATCCATTCATTTCATTTCTCATTTTAATTTCCCTTTTCTTTTCATTTTTCCTCTCAAACTCAAACACCCATTTGATTTCAAAAGGATTTTTGGAAAGGAAGGATCGGGAGTTGATCCTTGGCGTAGTTGACAAGTGTGTTCTCCTCGTTCTTAGCTACACGGTGATACTAGTGGTAAGCTCTAACTCCGAAATTCATTTTTGTGTTCATCATTCAAGTTTAGGGCTTTTGATTGTATGATTCATAGGTGAAACCCATTTAGTTGTTAATTGAAGGTTAACACCAAGATTCGAGTTTTTTTGTTGTTAATGTCGGGTTTTGGGTTTGGTGTGCAAGTTCATGCTTGTAAGACTTGTAAATGGTGTATAATCACTAGTATTAGTGATTATTGAGGTTTTGGGGACATTTAGGGTTCTTGAAGTTGACTAATTTTGACTAGAGCCAAAATTAGGGTTTGGTGATGATTTTGACCCGATTGTTGATTTATTAAGGTTTATAAACTTAAAATGGATTAAGTTGAAGTATTAAACCGAGTTAAATGTGTTTTGGTGTCAAGACTTGTAAACGGTGAGATTTTGACTTAATGGGTCAAAATTAGGGTTTTGGTGTCAAAATGGGTGAGACATGTGTTTAACACTTGTGTTTGGGTTTACTTGGCATATTAGGACCATTTTCACCCGTGTTAGTAATTATTGGTTAGTTTGGGCGCGGTTTGTACTTGGAATTACATTTGGGTCGAATTTGCACTAAGTGTCAAATTGGGTTGGTTTGTAAATCCAATCTAAGTGTGTTGTTGAATTTGTGATAATGGAATAGGTACTTTCCATTGACGAGTTGCGGATTACTTGGTTGCATTCATCAAGGCTTAAGGTGAGTGTTAATATCCTATATGCATATGTATGTGTAGGATGGGTGCGGGTCGGGTGAAGTGGTTCTCGGTTATAGAGCTCACTTCACATATAGGTGGATTGATGGACTTGTGTGTAGGTCCAATTAGCACGGTTGTGCATTTTGGTTGACCATCTTTGACGAGGTGCACACCTTGCGTGTACTCTATCACATGGGCGTGTGATGTGGATTATATAACCCCAATGGCGAAGGGTTAATATTGTGAGTGGAATAATTATGCGTGAACGTATATAATGTATTTATTTGTGTGGTATGACTGTGGAAGTGTCGCGGTGTTCAAGACACCACATTCTAGGTAACGAGTAGTATTGTCGCGGTGTTTAAGACACTACTCCTTGTGTAATTGACTTGTGGGATTGTCGCGGTGTTTAAGACACCACAATGTCGTGAGAGTGGAAGTGTCACGGTGTTCAAGACACCACTCATTGTATTGAATGAAGTGTGGGTTCGTCGCGGTGTTTAAGACGCCACATTGTTGTAAGGGTGAGTTAGTCGCGGTGTTTAAGACATCACCCGGGGGACTAGTGATTACGCGGTGTATAAGTAACACTAGTGGATGTTATGAACTCCAACGGACTTACATGTACCGTTCTCTTGTATACTTGGTTAACCATGGTTATTGTGTTGTAAGCGTAAGCAAATTATGTTATTCGAGAGATATATACATATATATACATATATATTGTATACATATAATGTTGTATTGTCGTGTTGTAGCTAACCCTCCGGGTGTAGCTTATTGGCATTGTTCACATCGTTGTTGGCAAACTTATATTTTGTTGATGTATCTTTAGCTCATTGCTTAGTGATCTTACGGTATGCTTAGACTAGCTTGCCTTTATGTTTGGATGCTCCGGTATGCGGTATTTGCTATTTTGTGGCGTGTCCATTTTATGCATATATATGTATGTAGTATATTCTCACTCACTAAGCATTAGCTTACCCTCTCGTTGTTGATATTTTTATAGGTTCGCATGCTTGGCGGCTCGGGTAAGATTGGGAATTAGAGATCTCGGCTAGGTTGCTTTATAAGATCTTGCTTTTGGACTCGATTAGGATTTGGGTAGCGTAGTCCCAAATCACCATGCTCGGTTTTGTGTAAGCGTAACTAGTCGGGTCATAATGATTATAACCGGTTTACGATTTAATTAATGAACCATTGTATTAAGGAGTTTAAATCATTAATGTATGTTTTAAGTTCGATGAACTTACTTTGATAACAAATACGTTTTGGAATATGTGTAACGGGACCTAAAGTATTATTTAACGCGTATTAAAAGGAAAATTTTTTATGGGCCGGTTTTAATACGGGTTGGGTTGTTTCAAGTGGTATCAGAGCATGGTCTAAGGGATTTAGGTGAATTGAGATAGGTGCCTAGACTTAGACTTTTGTGTGTGCTTAATTTGTTGCGGGACTTGTAGGAGTACGGGTCGGAATGGGTTCTAGCTAGTGCCTTGTTTATAGGTTGACTAACGTTTATATTAGTAATGCGAATATTATTAATATGCTATTGTGATGTGATAATAATTCTCGCGTGTGTTTATATCGCGCAGAATTTTGTTTGTGTTTGCATATATCATCGAGCGAGACGGTTGTTGTACTAACGAGCCGATACAGCGTGTATGTGTAATAAGGACTTGCAAACCTTATTACGGGTGCAAATCGTGTCTAGCAAGTGATGTACGATAAATGTTTAGCAAGATGGGGCGGTGTTGTGCGTGTGATTTACACGTTCGTGGTCTAACCGCTTTGCATTCCTTAGAATGGCGACGGGAAATGGGATCGAGACGAACGACGCTGAGTTTAACGCTAGAGTTGCGGCCGCCGTTGCGGAGCAAATGAGTGCGTTTCGAGAAGAAATGGATAGGAAGTATTCCGAATTTCGAAATGGTGGAGAAATGGAGCATTGTCTTAAGAGCTTCATGAGGACTAAACCTCCGATGTATGACGGGAAACCGGATCCTTTAGTAAGCACAACTTGGATCTCGGATGTTGAAGGGTGTTTTCGTACTATTGAATGCCCTCCCGAGAAAAAGACAAGACTCGCTACTAGTTTATTGCGGGGTAGGGCGAAGGATTGGTTGGATGGTAAGATTGATCTTGTCGGTGGTGAGCCGTTTATGGCATTATCGTGGGACGATTTTAAGAAGGAATTCTTCGAGGAGTTCCGGACTTCGGCCGACTTGTCGGAATTGCGTGATGAGTTGCGAAACTTGTAACAGGGATCTATGGATTTGAATACTCTCAAGACGACCTTTATGGCGAAGACTCGTTTTTGCCCGGAGTATTTAGGGAATGATCGGTTGTTGATGGAGGATTTCTATCGAACCTTGAATGATGACTTGAAGAATAAGATTAGCCGGGGTCACGCGAAATCGTTTGCGGAATTATTCGTCGTGGCTAGAGGTTTCGAGTCGTATTCACGATCAAAGAAGGGTGAACCTTCGAGCGAGAGAAGGGTTGTTTCGCATGGTGCTCCGAGTAAGAGGACTAAGGGTCCGAGTGTGAGCACGGGTGGTACACGGACGGGTATATTAGATTCTAGTGCGTCTAGATGTTACAATTGTGGTATAAGGGGTCACAAGTCGTGGGAATGTTCGGTACCAAAAGGCGATGGCATGGTGTGCTTCAATTGCCAAGAAGAAGGACATCGTAAGTCGGAATGTCCCAAGTTAGCGGGGACGGGGCCGGCAAGGAGACGTTAAGGTATGTTTCATTTTAATAAATATGTCTTTTGATTATTTATTAAGTGCCGTTTGAAGTTGAGTTTATTAAATGCATTGTGTTGTGCATGTTATTGATATGGGTGACGTTCCTAATGGAAGTACCCTATGACGACGTTTTGATTGACGGGCGAAGGGCGTAAGACTTGGTGTAACCAAGCATTCCTTGATATTTGTAAAATGTTTCTACCAAGCCATGGAAATGGGTTGGTGTTCGGTTGTTAAGCGCGTGTTCGCTTTTGTGTTGAGGTCGATGAACCGTGAGGTTCGACGGGTGGGCTGAAACCCTTGAGATCGAGTGTTTTGAATCTCGATGTATGTTGGTAATGGAGTCTTTATGACGCGACATTAGGTGCCTCTTTTATACCTACTAGCGTGGTGTTCGACTCCGATTATGTTGCGGTTACATTGTACTTAGGGTACCGAAGTGAAATCCTTAGGTACATGAGTGACTAGGTGTAATTTGACAAACTAAAGCAATTGGATGATTGCGAAGGTATGGTTTGTGTAATCGTGGTACACTTTTTGCTCGAAGTGTTTAAGGATTGATTGAAATCCTTTGTGTGCTCAAGGCTGGAGCAAGATATGGTGACGGGTCGTGTGAGCCCAATCTTTTTAAAGTCTACCTTAGGTAGCATTGTACGGTTGTACGAGTTGTGGATATGGGACGTAGTTCCAAATGGGGGAGTTACACTCCCGCACGAGGAAGTTTTAGTGTGAGATTTCGGATGATGCTTTTGGTAGATCCGGAAAATGTTGTCGAGACCTGATTTTGGTCGATTTGTGGTAGATTACAATTTCGGATAAATTGTACTTATGGTTTGGATTTGAATTATCACCGAGGTGGTAATGTGGTAAATCTCGATTGAGAGATAATGGACGTGTTTGGCGAGCAAGGTGAAATCCTTCGGTTAAGGGAGGTGTGTGTCGGATTCTCTTCTAGAGAATAATTGTTTTGTGCCTATGTTTGATATAGGTGGTTCTTGCTCGTGTATGTGAATGGTTAGTGGTATCCGTTAGGATTCACTATGGCGTAGCAGAGCGCGATGTTACGCTACTCGTCGTTCGAGGCCAAAAGGGCGTTGATTGATGAAGCATGACTTTCGGGTCCGCTGACTTCATCATGGTATTGGTGATTGATGAAGCATGACCTTTAGGGTCCGCTGACTTCATCATGGGAGTATGCGATTGGTGGAGCATGACCTTCGGGGTCCGCTGATTTCATCATGAGCGAGGTGTTATATCGGTGAAGCATGACTTTCGGAGTCCGCTGACTTCATCCGGTGTTGAGATTGGTGAAGCATGACCTTCGGGGTCCGCTGACTTCATCATGGGATTATTGATTGGTGAAGCATGATATTCGGGTTCGCTGACTTCATCATGGTAGTGAATCGCGTGTAGTTCGGATTCACTAAGGCGCGTGTGTTTTCGCCAGCCTTCGTGTTGTGTGATCTGTCGGTTGTTTTATACACCGATGGTGGGGTCGTAAGGACCGTGATGTTGATCTGTTGGTTGTTTTATACACCAATGGTGGGGTCGTAAGGACCGTGTTGTGTGATCGATCGGGTGTTTTTATACGCCGATGGTGGGGTCGCGAGGACCATGTGGTATGATCAGTGATGAGATAGCCGTGTTTCGCTCACGTGTTGTTACGGGTGTGACGATAGTCGATTTTGTACACCTTTGGATTTGGCGTTTTCATAGTCGTTTTGGGCGCTATCGGTTTTAGCCTTTTGATTATGATGTTACGGTAGTTGCGTATTGATCGTATTGCGCACTACAAGGGATGTTTAGTGATTGGTGTTATCCGTCAGGATTCGTTGTTTCGGTCTTCATCGTTTCGGATTGTTGACCTTAGGTTGAGACTTGGTTGCTTTTAGCGTTGTACTCGGTAAGGGTACGCTAAGGGGTTGATATCTCTGTACGAGATTGGTTGAGTTTTCCCGATGTTAGGGAATGAGCATGGTTTTAGTGCTCGGATTGTGGATTTGATAAATCGCGGGTGACGATTTAGTTGTTAAAGGCAATTCAGTGGGAAGAATTGCTTAGGAAAGTTGGTTTGGACTTATGTTTGAGGACCGTGAAGTGTGGTCCGTTTGGTTAAATGACAAGGATCACGAGGACGTGATCGAGTCTAAGTGGGGGAGAGTTGTAACACCCCGTTTTTCCCCGTACATGATTTATAGGTGTATTGTGTATGTACGACAGGCGTATGAAGGGTTCGATACATGTTTGGGTGTTAAAGTCTTGTATGCGAGAAAATGTGTCAGGCCACGTTGGGTGTCGCGGCACGACAAAGGGAGCCGCGACGCGGCGTTTCAAATAAATCCAGATCAGAAAGCTTGTTAACAAAGTCACCAGTTCGAGGCAATCGTCGCGGCGCGACGAATTAGGCTGCGGCGCGGCGAATGGTGTGAACTGGCACCAGATTCTTGTAAATTTAAATCAAGTTCAAGGGTAATTTGGTCTTTTCGCGTTTGAGCCAGATTTGAGGATTTAACCTCATCCATTCATTTCATTTCTCATTTTAATTTCCCTTTTCTTTTCATTTTTCCTCTCAAACTCAAACACCCATTTGATTTCAAAAGGATTTTTGGAAAGGAAGGATCGGGAGTTGATCCTTGGCGTAGTTGACAAGTGTGTTCTCCTCGTTCTTAGCTACACGGTGATACTAGTGGTAAGCTCTAACTCCGAAATTCATTTTCGTGTTCATCATTCAAGTTTAGGGCTTTTGATTGTATAATTCATAGGTGAAACCCATTTAGTTGTTAATTGAAGGTTAACACCAAGATTCGGGTTTTTTTGTTGTTAATGTCGGGTTTTGGGTTTGGTGTGCAAGTTCATGCTTGTAAGACTTGTAAATGGTGTATAATCACTAGTATTAGTGATTATTGAGGTTTTGGGGACATTTAGGGTTCTTGGAGTTGACTAATTTTGACTAGAGCCAAAATTAGGGTTTGGTGATGATTTTGACCCGATTGTTGATTTATTAAGGTTTATAAACTTAAAATGGATTAAGTTGAAGTATTAAACCGAGTTAAATGTGTTTTGGTGTCAAGACTTGTAAACGGTGAGATTTTGACTTAATGGGTCAAAATTAGGGTTTTGGTGTCAAAATGGGTGAGACATGTGTTTAACACTTGTGTTTGGGTTTACTTGGCATATTAGGACCATTTTCACCCGTGTTAGTAATTATTGGTTAGTTTGGGCGCGGTTTGTACTTGGAATTACATTTGGGTCGAATTTGCACTAAGTGTCAAATTGGGTTGGTTTGTAAATCCAATCTAAGTGTGTTGTTGAATTTGTGATAATGGAATAGGTACTTTCCATTGACGAGTTGCGGATTACTTGGTTGCATTCATCAAGGCTTAAGGTGAGTGTTAATATCCTATATGCATATGTATGTGTAGGATGGGTGCGGGTCGGGTGAAGTGGTTCTCGGTTATAGAGCTCACTTCACATATAGGTGGATTGATGGACTTGTGTGTAGGTCCAATTGGCACGGTTGTGCGTTTTGGTTGACCATCTTTGACGAGGTGCACACCTTGCGTGTACTCTATCACATGGGCGTGTGATGTGGATTATATAACCCCAATGGCGAAGGGTTAATATTGTGAGTGGAATAATTATGCGTGAACGTATATAATGTATTTATTTGTGTGGTATGAATGTGGAAGTGTCGCGGTGTTCAAGACACCACATTCTAGGTAACGAGTAGTATTGTCGCGGTGTTTAAGACACTACTCCTTGTGTAATTGACTTGTGGGATTGTCGCGGTGTTTAAGACACCACAATGTCGTGAGAGTGGAAGTGTCACGGTGTTCAAGACACCACTCATTGTATTGAATGAAGTGTGGGTTCGTCGCGGTGTTTAAGACGCCACATTGTTGTAAGGGTGAGTTAGTCGCGGTGTTTAAGACATCACCCGGGGGACTAGTGATTACGCGGTGTATAAGTAACACTAGTGGATGTTATGAACTCCAACGGACTTACATGTACCGTTCTCTTGTATACTTGGTTAACCATGGTTATTGTGTTGTAAGCGTAAGCAAATTATGTTATTCGAGAGATATATACATATATATACATATATATTGTATACATATAATGTTGTATTGTCGTGTCGTAGCTAACCCTCCGGGTGTAGCTTATTGGCATTGTTCACATCGTTGTTGGCAAACTTATATTTTGTTGATGTATCTTTAGCTCATTGCTTAGTGATCTTACGGTATGCTTAGACTAGCTTGCCTTTATGTTTGGATGCTCCGGTATGCGGTATTTGCTATTTTGTGGCGTGTCCATTTTATGCATATATATGTATGTAGTATATTCTCACTCACTAAGCGTTAGCTTACCCTCTCGTTGTTGATATTTTTATAGGTTCGCATGCTTGGCGGCTCGGGTAAGCTTGGGAATTAGAGATCTCGGCTAGGTTGCTTTATAAGATCTTGCTTTTGGACTCGATTAGGATTTGGGTAGCGTAGTCCCAAATCACCATGCTCGGTTTTGTGTAAACGTAACTAGTCGGGTCATAATGATTATAACCGGTTTACGATTTAATTAATGAACCATTGTATTAAGGAGTTTAAATCATTAATGTATGTTTTAAGTTCGATGAACTTACTTTGATAACAAATACGTTTTGGAATATGTGTAACGGGACCTAAAGTATTATTTAACGCGTATTAAAAGAAAAAATTTTTATGGGCCGGTTTTAATACGGGTTGGGTTGTTTCAATGGCTAGGTTGGATAAAACCACGATCAAGTAGTTCTTGGATTTGACTTTGCAATTCTTGCATTTCGGATGGAGCGAGTCTATATGGTGCACGTGCTACGGGTGCGGCTCCCGGAATAAGATCGATTTGGAATTCAACCGGTCGATGGGGTGGAAGACCTGGAAATTCGTCGGGAAATACATCAAAAAAGTCACTAACAATAGGCACATCATCGATATGCTTCTCATCGGACTCGACTTTCTTAACGTGGGCAAGGATCGCAAAACAACCCTTACGGAGTAGTTTTCTAACTTTAAGGCACGAAACGAGGTTGAGTCCGGTGCAACTCTTATCGCCATAAACAATCAAAGGTTCACCATTCTCGATAGGAATTCGGATTGCGTTAAGATCACAAAGGATGTGAGATTTCGTTTTGACTAACCAATTCATACCGATTATTACATCAAAGCTTCCTAGTTCCATGGGTATCAAGTCAATTTCAAATTCCTTACCCAAAATGTTTAACGTACACCCCCGGTAATATGTGTCGGCACTTAATAGTTTCCCGTTAGCCACTTCAGTGGTATAAGTGGTATCTAGTGGAAGTGGTGGAGTGCTAAAAGAATGAGTCAAAGTCTTGGATACAAAACTCTTATCGGCACCCGAATCGAATAAACAAGTAACATAAGTGTTGTTGAGGAGAAACGTACCCGTGACTAATTCATTGTCATCTCGGGCTTCCTCGGTGTTGATGTTGAAAGCTCGGCCGCGTGTGTTGGGGTTGGCTTTCTTCTTCGGACAGGCATTTCTAAAATGACCCGTTTGGCCACATTCATAACAAGTACCCGATTTTGGTGCATTGGGCACCTTTTGAGCGACGGGGGCGGCACTTCTACAATCGTTGGCCATATGACCACCCCTTTGGCACCGGTGGCAAAATAGATTGCTACATTCACCATAGTGGTGTTTGTGGCATTTGTTGCAAAAGGGTTTATTTCCGCCATAACTTTTCTTGGCGTCGGAGGTGAAAGGCTTTTTGGTGAAGTTGTTGTTGTAGTTGTTGCTTGATTGAGGGGCTTCCCATTTTCTTTTGTTGTTACCCGACTTGTCCTCGGCTTTAGGCGCCGGTACTACGATTTCGTCAACCGTTTCGATCAATTGGCGGGCCATGTTCAAAGCTTGTTGTAGGTTAGCGGGTTTGGATGACATCACCCCTTGTTTGATGCTCTTTGGAAGACCATACATATAAAGTTCGACCCTTTGAGATTCGGGGTTCACGAGGTTTGGGCACATCAAAGATAGTTCGGCGAATCGTTGATTATAGGCATTGAGATCGTTTCCGACCGCCTCCAAGGTTCTTAGCTCTTGTTCGAGCTTTCGGGTTTCTTCGCGAGGGAAATATTCGATGACCATCTTTTCCCTTAAATCGGCCCAAGAGAGGGCGTGAGCTTCATCGGTACCCACCGATTGTACATAAGTATTCCACCATGTAAGAGCGACACCGGCGAAAGTGTGAGTGGAGTATTTGACCTTGTCTTGGTCCCGACAACCACTTATGCTAAAGACGGCTTCTGTTTGCTCAAACCATCGGGTGAGCACAACCGGTCCCCCGGTTCCATCAAAAGTGTGAGGTTTGCACCCCATGAAGGCTTTATAGGAGCATCCCTCGTTTGAGTTACCGGCTCCATTGTTGTTGTTGTTGTTGTTGTTTTGGTTGTTGTTATTATTATTGTTATTGTTGTTGGATGAGTGACCAGCCATGGCCGCATCTACGGCGGTGGCTATCATGCGTTGTAGAGCTTGTTCGGGTGTTTCACGGCGTGGTGCACGACGAGGAGGCATTGTTCCTTCAAAACAAAAGAATACCGTTGGTTAGTATTCTAAGTAATACTAACCGTGATATGGATTGAAGATAGAGAGAAAATTTTCCTTGACTCGCCTTAAATTCTTTATGTCATAATGTCGGAACGTTCATATGAGTCACCGTAATATAATCCCGGAAATTATATTACCCTGATTCATATGTGCATTCGACATTATTTCATATAGTCAAGGTGGCGTGTCAATCAAATTAAACAACGTGAGATTTAGATGAAATAAGAGTAGATATGAGTAGAAGCGTTCGAGTATAAATGCACAAATAGTCAAGTAATTCCTACTTCAAGTCTATATGCCGGTTGTAGTCTAGACTCACAAATGTACCCTATGACTCGGGGTTGACACCAATGAACTCTAAATCCCTACAACCAACGCTCTGATACCATCTGTAGCGACCTGACCAAATCATGTTTGACGGCGCCGACTACTTCGGTCCCGTTGCGTGGTCATAAGTCTTTATTATGACTTTTGACCAAAATATGTCGCATTTATTTTATAAGAAAAAGGATGTTTCAAGTTAACAAATGTAGTTCGAAAGACTAGTTACATTACAATGTTTAACGTACGAATGAAACCTATGCGACACAATTTAAAGTAGTCAAAAGACGCTCCATCTATGCATGTATACTCGACATCCAAGCAAGTATCAAAAAGAGTGCGGAAGCATGTATCAAGTAGCTTTCAAGGACCTGAGAAAACATATAGAAAACTGTCAACGAAAACGTTGGTAAAATCATAGGTGTTTTAGTAAACGTTGCATTTGAACCACAAGATTTAATATAATATGATTATCTAAATCATTTGCATTCCAAAGTTGTTATTTGTTTCGCGGGCACCCAATTATCAAACTTAACTGTTTTGCACCCTTCGCGTAGTGTTAGAACATACACTAGACCCGAAAATATATTTCATCCGCTAACGGTAGCGAACCGTCCGAATGAGGCTCGTCAAGCCCATGTGATCACATAATATAAGTTCACGTTTACACCCTGCAAGTGTAACTAATGATAATTGAATTGAGGCTTTTTGTTCAAACCCGTACGTGGAATGTTCGTTTTCGTACTTGTGTTCAAAGTGTAAAAGTATGATACGTATATGTTTCTCATCCCATAGTTTAAAGCATAAAAGTTGTTTGAAGGATGGGACTATGATCTCACCTTGAGTGCACGTATGAAAAGTACTTCACAAAGTAACGTGTGCGAAGGATAGTGCTAGTCTTGACCTAAACCAATAGGTCGTATCAATAACGGTAAACACGATAGGTCAAAGATGTTTAATTAGTCCTATGGCTCGTTACGACTCGATTATGTAGCATGTGAATCAAATTGTCAAGTTTCATGCAAGATACAAGTACAGAAACAAGTTAGGAAGGTTGCATAATCATTTGGTTAAGTTTGACAAAAAGTCAAACTTTGGTCGGTCAAAGTCAACGAAAGTCAACACGTTCGGGTCGGGTCCCGAACTATTTTTCTGAGGTTTTTATTCATATATAAGCATGTTAGAACAAGTCTCATGTGAATCGGAGGTCCATAGTGTGCCAAACATTTTTCGTATTTTGACCAAAGAGGTCAGAAACAGGACACGGCTTAGGCCGCGCCGCGGCCCCAAATTGTCGCGCCGCGACAATACACGGGAACTGGTACCTGGTCAGTCTCAAATGTCCAAGTCTCAATTCCAAACACTTTCAAGCATAACTCGCAAACCGCTAATACTTAGAACTCGTATCTTATATCGTTAGAAAGGTAATTTGACAAAGAATACATCTAAATACATTTCACCAACCAAAAATGTTATTTGTAACAATCGGCTTTCCAAAGTAAATGATCAATTAATGCACACATTTAATACACAAATTTGATAAGTGCACATTTATGATTCGGGCATTTAATGCATACATATAACATGCCGTTTTGTAGGTAATCGAGCATACAATACAACTAACTACTTACTAACTACAATTCATGTCATTCAATGCATCAAATATTCATTTCAAGCTTATCAAACCCTAACCCGAATTCACCAAAATCACTAATCAAGTTTATGGAGTTTTCTCAAGCAACCTACACATCAATTTGAAGCTAGTGATACTAGGAACACATTTAATACATGCATTTACAACATTCAAACAACCAAATCACCAAATCAAACACACCAAAGTTCATACTCAAGCTAGTTACTTCAAATAACGAAATCGAGCATATAAATCATATATTCATGTTAGACTTGAGCCATAGACACTAATTAACAACTTTATAAGTTCAAAAATATCAAGAACACAAAATCTAGTGATTTTAGAAAGTTACCCAAACTTGATGAAGTCGGTATGGAATCGAAGAGGAAGTTGCAAGGATTTCAAATATGTAATTTGTTTTGCAAGACACCCGCTAGCTTGGATTTAGATGATGATTCCTTGTTTGAGAAATTGAGAGAAAATATGGAAGTAGAAGAAGAAAAGGGAAAATGAAAAAGAAAAGATGGGGGTGGGGGTTGACTAGTCAAAGGCTAGTCACCTCTTTGGCATTTTGGCGAAACTAGTCCCTCAAGTTCGGTTGCGGGTGCGTGAATTACCTAGACGAGATATTTTTAAAACACGTATTAACGGGAGATGTTATAAACATATAACGAGATTTAAATAGTTAAACGGAAAAGTAAATGGAAAAAGGCGGGATGTTACAAAGGAAGTACAGTTTTTGGGTCATGTTGTGAGCGACCAGGGTATCAAAGTTGATCCCGCCAAGATTGAAGCCATCAGCAAGTGGGAGACCCCCACTACTCCGACGCATATTCGCCAATTCCTAGGTCTCGCCGGTTACTATCGAAGATTCATCGAAGGATTTTCTCTGATTGCGCGTCCTTTAACCGCGCTGACTCACAAGGGCAAGAAGTTCATTTGGGAACCCGCACACAAATCAGCATTCCAAACTTTGAAGAATAAGTTAACTACCGCACCTATCCTATCACTTCCTGAAGGCAGTGACGACTTTGTTGTTTATTGTGATGCATCGAAGAGTGGTTTTGGTTGTGTACTGATGCAACGATCAAAGGTTATTGCCTATGCCTCCCGCCAATTGAAGATTCACGAGCGGAACTACACTACACATGATCTTGAACTTGGAGCCGTGGTCTTTGCGCTCAAATTGTGGAGACATTATTTGTATGGAACTAAGAGCACTATCTTCACCGATCACAAGAGTCTCCAGCACATCTTCGATCAGAAGCAACTGAATATGAGACAGCGTCGATGGATCGAGACGCTCAACGACTACGATTGTGAACTCCGTTATCACCCTGGCAAGGCCAATGTTGTAGCTGACGCTTTAAGCCGAAAGGAGAGGACGGCACCTCTCCGTGTTAGGGCTCTGAACATCACCATCCATTCGAACCTCAACAGCCAGATCAGAGTAGCCCAAGATGAGGCTCTCAAAGAGGAGAACATATCTCACGAACATTTGAACATACTTGTCTCTCGATTCGAGGTTAGGGAGTCTGGACTCCGATGTTATGCCGGAAGAATTTGGGTACCTTATTATGGAGATCTACGAAACCTGATACTTGATGAAGCACACAAATCGAGATATTCAATTCACTCCGGTGCGGGCAAGATGTACCACGACCTTAAATGTAGTGACCCGAACTTTTCCATGTTTATATATATTAATTGAGATTGATATTTACATGATTAAATGTTTCCAACATGTTAAGCAATCAAACTTGTTAAGACTTGATTAATTGAAATAGGTTTCATATAGACAATTGACCACCCAAGTTGACCGGTGATTCACGAACGTTAAAACTTGTAAAAACTATATGATGACATATATATGGTTATATATATAGTTAACATGATATTATGATAATTAAACATATCATTAATTATATTAACAATGAACTACATATGTAAAAACAAGACTACTAACTTAATGATTTTGAAACGAGACATATATGTAACGATTATCGTTGTAACGACATTTAATATATATATATATATATCATATTAAGAGATATTCGTACATCATAATATCATGATAATATAATAATTTAAAATCTCTTTTAATATTATAAACATTGGGTTAACAACATTTAACAAGATCGTTAACCTAATGGTTTCAAAACAACATTTACATGTAACGACTAACGATGACTTAACGACTCAGTTAAAATGTATATACATGTAGTGTTTTAATATGTATTCATACACTTTTGAAAGACTTCAAGACACTTATCAAAATACTTCTACTTAACAAAAATGCTTACAATTACATACTCGTTCAGTTTCATCAACAATTCTACTCGTATGCACCCGTATTCGTATTCGTACAATACACAGCTTTTAGATGTATGTACTATTGGTATATACACTCCAATGATCAGCTCTTAGCAGCCCATGTGAGTCACCTAACACATGTGGGAACCATCATTTGGCAACTAGCATGAAATATCTCATAAAATTACAAAAATATGAGTAATCATTCATGACTTATTTACATGAAAACAAAATAACATATCCTTTATATCTAATCCATACACCAACGACCAAAAACACCTACAAACACTTTCATTCTTCAATTTTCTTCATCTAATTGATCTCTCTCAAGTTCTATCTTCAAGTTCTAAGTGTTCTTCATAAATTCCAAAAGTTCTAGTTTCATAAAATCAAGAATACTTTCAAGTTTGCTAGCTCACTTCCAATCTTGTAAGGTGATCATCCAACCTCAAGAAATCTTTGTTTCTTACAGTAGGTTATCATTCTAATACAAGGTAATAATCATATTCAAACTTTGGTTCAATTTCCATAACTATAACAATCTTATTTCAAGTGATGATCTTACTTGAACTTGTTTTCGTGTCATGATTCTGCTTCAAGAACTTCGAGCCATCCAAGGATCCGTTGAAGCTAGATCCATTTTTCTCTTTTCCAGTAGGTTTATCCAAGGAAATTAAGGTAGTAATGATGTTCATAACATCATTCGATTCATACATATAAAGCTATCTTATTCGAAGGTTTAAACTTGTAATCACTAGAACATAGTTTAGTTAATTCTAAACTTGTTCGCAAACAAAAGTTAATCCTTCTAACTTGACTTTTAAAATCAACTAAACACATGTTCTATATCTATATGATATGCTAACTTAATGATTTAAAACCTGGAGACACGAAAAACACCGTAAAACCGGATTTACGCCGTCGTAGTAACACCGCGGGCTGTTTTGGGTTAGTTAATTAAAAACTATGATAAACTTTGATTTAAAAGTTGTTATTCTGAGAAAATGATTTTTATTATGAACATGAAACTATATCCAAAAATTATGGTTAAACTCAAAGTGGAAGTATGTTTTCTAAAATGGTCATCTAGACGTCGTTCTTTCGACTGAAATGACTACCTTTACAAAAACGACTTGTAACTTATTTTTCCGACTATAAACCTATACTTTTCTGTTTAGATTCATAAAATAGAGTTCAATATGAAACCATAGCAATTTGATTCACTCAAAACGGATTTAAAATGAAGAAGTTATGGGTAAAACAAGATTGGATAATTTTTCTCATTTTAGCTACGTGAAAATTGGTAACAAATCTATTCCAACCATAACTTAATCAACTTGTATTGTATATTATGTAATCTTGAGATACCATAGACACGTATACAATGTTTCAACCTATCATGTCGACACATCTATATATATTTCGGAACAACCATAGACACTCTATATGTGAATGTTGGAGTTAGCTATACAGGGTTGAGGTTGATTCCAAAATATATATAGTTTGAGTTGTGATCAATACTGAGATACGTATACACTGGGTCGTGGATTGATTCAAGATAATATTTATCGATTTATTTCTGTACATCTAACTGTGGACAACTAGTTGTAGGTTACTAACGAGGACAGCTGACTTAATAAACTTAAAACATCAAAATATATTAAAAGTGTTGTAAATATATTTTGAACATACTTTGATATATATGTATATATTGTTATAGGTTCGTGAATCAACCAGTGGCCAAGTCTTACATCCCGACGAAGTAAAAATCTGTGAAAGTGAGTTATAGTCCCACTTTTAAAATCTAATATTTTTGGGATGAGAATACATGCAGGTTTTATAAATGATTTACAAAATAGACACAAGTACGTGAAACTACATTCTATGGTTGAATTATCGAAATCGAATATGCCCCTTTTTATTAAGTCTGGTAATCTAAGAATTAGGGAACAGACACCCTAATTGACGCGAATCCTAAAGATAGATCTATCGGGCCCAACAAGCCCCATCCAAAGTACCGGATGCTTTAGTACTTCGAAATTTATATCATATCCGAAGGGTGTCCCGGAATGATGGGGATATTCTTATATATGCATCTTGTTAATGTCGGTTACCAGGTGTTCACCATATGAATGATTTTTATCTCTATGTATGGGATGTGTATTGAAATATGAAATCTTGTGGTCTATTATTATGATTTGATATATATAGGTTAAACCTATAACTCACCAACATTTTTGTTGACGTTTTAAGCATGTTTATTCTCAGGTGATTATTAAGAGCTTCCGCTGTCGCATACTTAAATAAGGACGAGATTTGGAGTCCATGCTTGTATGATATTGTGTAAAAACTGCATTCAAGAAACTTATTTTGTTGTAACATATTTGTATTGTAAACCATTATGTAATGGTCGTGTGTAAACAGGATATTTTAGATTATCATTATTTGATAATCTACGTAAAGCTTTTTAAACCTTTATTGATGAAATAAAGGTTATGGTTTGTTTTAAAATGAATGCAGTCTTTGAAAAACGTCTCATATAGAGGTCAAAACCTCGCAACGAAATCAATTAATATGGAATGTTTTTAATCAATAAGAACGGGACATTTCATTAAAGAACAGTATTGGTGGCCGAATCTTAAGAAGGACGTTGCAACTTATGTTGGGAAGTGTTTGACTTGTTCGAAAGTTAAGGCCGAACATCAGAGGCCTTCTGGGTTACTTCAACAGCCGGAAATCCCACAATGGAAGTGGGAAAGGATCACAATGGATTTCATTACTAAGCTGCCGAAGACGGTGGGCGGATACGATACTATTTGGGTTATTGTTGACCGCCTTACCAAATCTGCACACTTCCTGGCGATGAAGGAAACTGATACAATGGAAAGACTTGCTCAGCTGTACATCAAGGAGGTTGTATCACGACACGGTGTACCTTTATCGATCATCTCAGATCGCGATCCCGTTTTGCCTCTAGATTTTGGCATTCCTTACAAGAAGCCATGGGAACTCGTCTCGACATGAGCACTGCTTATCATCCTCAGACTGACGGGCAAAGTGAACGAATGATTCAGACCTTGGAGGACATGCTGCGTGCATGTGTCATTGATTTTGGAAAGGCCTGGGAAAGACATTTGCCACTCGCTGAATTCTCGTACAACAATAGTTATCACTCTAGCATTAATGCTGCACCTTTTGAAGCATTGTATGGCCATAAGTGTCGATCTCCTATTTATTGGGCCGAAGTAGGCGAAAAGCAAATCACCGGACCCGAGGTAGTCCATGAAACCACAGAGAAGATTGCTCAGATTCAAGCTAGACTTAAGACTGCCCGTGATCGCCAAAAGAGTTATGGATATCTTAAACGTAAAGACTTTGAATTCAACGTTGGTGATCGTGTAATGTTGAAGGTTGCACCTTGGAAGGGTGTGATCCGTTTTGGAAAACGTGGAAAGTTGAACCCACGATACATTGGTCCTTTCGAGATATTGGAACGTGTTGGACCCGTTGCTTACCGATTAGATCTACCAGCACAATTGAGCTCAGTTCATCCTACCTTCCATGTGTCAAACTTGAAGAAGTGTCTTGCTGCACCTGAACTTATCATACCACTTGAGGAGCTTACTATTGACGACAAACTCCACTTTGTGGAAGAACCAGTTGAGATTATGGATCGTGAGATCAAAACTTTGAAACGCAACAAGATTCTGATCGTTCGAGTACGATGGAATGCCAAACGAGGACCTGAGTTTACTTGGAAACTAGAGGATCAAATGATGCGGAAGTATCCTCATCTTTTCCCGACTCCTCCATCTACCTCAGCTTAAATTTCGGGACGAAATTTTCTTTAACAGGTGGGTAATGTAACGACCCTAGAATTTCCAACATTTATTTATTAATAATTACTATTATTAATACGTATGATTAAACGAATGTATGTTATTACATTTACATGTTGCCTTGATTGCCCGTACTTGACTTTTAAGAGCCCGAAACGTCTTTGTGACACCCGAAACTTTCACGAATAATATTTTTAGATATTATTTACATTCATGATTAAATTTATTAATCATTTTAATTAACTAAGGCTATTAGTTAGTTACTTGGGATTTAATTGGTTTAACTTGTGATTTATTTGAACTTGGGCTTTGTTAGTGTAATGGACTCATGTTATTGGACTTCCAAGCCCACCCTACATTATTAATGGACCCTTTAGCCCACTCTTTCACTTATAAGTATCAATTAGTTCATGAACTAGTTAGTTAAAGGAGACTTGGAATCTAGTTGCACACCTTCCCCATGCATGCACCCTTAATATCCAACTTTTGTCATCTTTACATTCTAGTAACCAACAAACAAACTCCCCCCCCCCCAAATACTGCAGCAAAAATCGTGGTCTAGAGGGGCACCAAAGGAGTTCAAATCTTTTTTTTACATTACTTGTTTACTTGCATTACTCTTCTCATTTCAAACACACACATACTTCTCATTTTCTCTCAACCATTTTCTCTCTTTTCTCTCTTTCTTGTAAGTATTTTGAACATCTTTTTCTCTTCTTCTTTTCTTCTTAAAACCTTATACATACATGCAAATCATCATCATCATTTGTTGTTCTTTGTTGTTAATGTTACTTGTCTTGTTAATTGTTGTTATTTACTTACATGTTTCAAGAATCTAACTTTCTAGTTTGATTCATCTTTTATCTTGTTTTAACAAGAACAATCAAGAACTAAACTCTCTAGTTTAGGTTCTACATATAAAGTTTCAAAGATTATAAAGTTCTTGTTGTTGAAATCATACTTGTAAGTCATGGAAGTAAACTTAAAGTTTACTTTACTTAAAGATCAACTTTGGTTGAATCTTTAAAGTATGAGCAACCCTTGAACTAATTACTTGTTTAATTAACTTGTTTCTTTATTTTATGCACTTTAATTTCATGTAGTTAGTGTAATTGGTCAAGTACTACAAGTTAGTCTTGATCTCATATCTCTTGAACAAATTAAGTAACTTTGAAAGTTCAAGAACACACAAACTAGTTTTCTTTAAATATAACTTTGGATCTAGACTTTTGAGTCTTGGATCTTCAAGATCAAACTATGAACTATGTTCTACTACTTATGATCTTGATTAGTTAGTTAACTTTCAAGTTTGTAACTTATTATTAGTCTTATAGTTCATGTATGTGTTAGATCTAAGACTTTGATGTAACTTTGGTTCATCAAACTTCATACAACTCTTAAGTGAGTTGTGCTTCATGTCTTAGACTTGCACTAGGGTTATGATGGTCAAGACTTGGTTAAGATGATGTAGATACATCAATGAGTTGTACACTAGAAGCTATATGCAACAAGGATGAGAACCATGATGAACATCAAGCACCAAGACCACCGGAACCCTTTTAAACTCACTGCTCTGTCCAAAACCTACTGACCTGATGCTTCTGGAACAGACCAGTAGACCTGGGCTGTTCTAACCATGATTTTTAGATAGAACTTTTCGAGTAGATAACTTTTCATATAAGACTCGTCTTAATCCGAGTTACGGTTTAGAGTCTACGGCCCTCCGAACGTCACTATGTCCATTTACTTTTCTGTTTTCTGTGTACAGTTTCTGTTTTTCTGGTTTCTGTAACAGACCAGTACACCTGGGCTACTGCAACCTTGATTTTCAGATAGCTCAGTTCGTGTAGATAACTTTTCATATAGGACTCGTCTTAATCCGAATTACGGTTTAGGATTTATGGCCCTCCGATCGTCACTATGTCCTTTAACGTTGTGCAGAAATTTCTGACCTACTCGCACTTAGACCGTCGCCACGGTCAAACCAAGATGAGTTTGCTTCTGTAAATTTTACCACACTTAAGGGACTCATAGACGGAGCCATGGCCACTGGTCTCACCTTAATTCAGTAAGGGTAGAGGCCGTGGTGACTGACTGAAGTCATACTTTGTTGAAAACTACTTTCATAAATGAAACTTACTTTACGCCTTGTGTTTGATGATGAATGATGATGACCCTTAAGACATTAAATACATACTTTTAAACCTATTAAGACGATTTACTGACTTAGTACTATTTGACTTAGGTTGAGGACTTCGGACCATTTACTTGCACACCTTTCCCGACTACTACTTTACCGCTACATATCATTGTGAGTTATAGCATTCCCTTTTTACTTTAACTTATTTTGGGAACTGAGAATACATGCGGATTTTATGTTTTACATACTAGGCACGAGTACTTAAACTTATATATGTGTGAGTAACATCACCATCAGCCCGTAGTATGATATTGTCCGCTTTGGACACAAGCCGATCACCGACGGGCTACCCGCGCACGAGTACAACCCCGGATCGCACTTCTACCTCACGGATTTGCTTCTCGGGTAAACACCCTCAAAACGCGTCATCACAGAGTGCACAGCACAACTGGTATGATACTGTCCGCTCTGGGCCACAGGCCGATCGCCGACAGGCCAACTTGCCCCGGATCGCACCTACCCGCACGGCTTTAAACGCGTCTTGAGGGTGTTTACCCGAGAAGCAAATCCGTGAGGTAGAAGTGCGATCCGGGGTTGTACTCGTGCGCGGGTAGCCCGTCGGTGATCGGCTTGTGTCCAAAGCGGACAATATCATACTACGGGCTGATGGTGATGTTACTTATGGTATCAGAGCTGGTTTAATGCCGTTTATGAGCGGGTTAATCGTAGAGGGGGTTCTCACAGTGTTACCTGTGACGAAGCATTGGCTCTTACCCCTCGCAGTCCCTATTAGGGTTGGCTGTAGTGCCGAGAGGCGGGCTGTAAAATCAGTGTCTGAGATACGCTCAGTGGTCACCAGGCGGTTAGCTGGGAAGGCACTGAGTGGGATGCGTCCCCACTGTTATTACAAGATGGTATCAGAGCTGGGGCCCGCATCGATGTGCACTGCGGGGACGCAGTGTCCTGAGTGGGGGAGAGTGTGAGAACTCATCCCACATCGGTGGGGGAGGAGAACGAAACACCCCTTATAAAGGGTGTGGATACCTCCTCTAGTGGACGCGTTTTGAGGGTGAGTCCCGAGAAACAAAACCGTGAGCCACCGTGCGTCGGGGCAAAGCGGATAATATCCACTACGGGTTGTACTCGGGCTGTTACAGTGTGGGTTATATAACGACAGAAACATTCCCTTTAGCTCGGTAACGTTTAATCATTGGTTTATGAACCGGTGAACGAGAATCTTAGATATGGATCCATAGGGTTTGACATCCCCACTCGGGCTAGTCGCGCTAGCAGTCAACGAGTGTTTAATACTTCGTAAACATACGCACTCGCCAAGTGTACTTTCAAGGGGTATAAACGTTAAGTTAGTTACCAAGTGCCCACGGTTAACATATACTTTATCATACTGTTTTGAAACGCTCTTTGTAGCACTGAAATCTCGTGGCCTACCTTACTTACTGTTATACTTAAACTATAGCTCACCAACCTTTGTGTTGACGTTTTTAAGCATGTATTTCTCAGGTGCTTGAGGTTGCTTCCGCTGTCTTACTTGTCGTGCTGTAGAACCCGCTGCTTAGAGTTGTTATCGCATGACTACTTATCTTGCATTCAAACTTATTTACTTTTGAAACTATGTTATGTAACGACCTTTGGGGTCACGTACACTTATTTATTTGCTTCTACTTAGTGAAGCATACTTTTGAAATGTAAAACATTTGATGTCGGTTATGACATCACCTATTTATCGTGAATGCAACTTCTTTAATTACAGCATATAGTACTTAACCTTGTAATGATCCTGTTGTTGATGATTCGTACACGATGGTTTTGTACGGGGCATCACATTTTTGGTCGTTTGCATCTTCAATTCGTCGAATCTGTCTTTTGTCTTCACCTTTTATTATTTAAACGAATATCACTTGTAAATAGAACAATTGCAACTAAAAGCTTATCTTTCTTGAGGGATAATGCTATGAAATATATGTTCATTTTTAGCATTATCAAATATTCCCACACTTGAGCGTTGCTTGTCCTCAAGCAATATAGTCTTGAAAATAAAAATACTAGAATCACTTCTTTATTCTTCACACTTTGTACATCAGTGATTTCTATACGGCGGTATGAACAATGGTAGTAACGTTGTGGTTTACAGTCCCACATGACTATGAAAATTTAGATCCTTAAGGAAATTGGATCTTTATGAAAACATTTGATCTTTTGAAAATACAATCTAGCTTTTACCCTAGATAAGTTTTCCGAAATAACCCTTCACCGGTGTTTGCGAAATTGTTTTTGTGGGTTTGGTGGGTTTCAGATTTAAAAATTTTAGCTCAAAACTTGCGGTTTTGTGTCGCCCACTTGCTAACCTTGTATTGGGAAAGCAACACGTCCAGTATACTTGTTCCGTATATTACTTTTCGATAAACTACCGTCCGGTTGTAAAGGAAAACGTTGAACAAGCAACTGTTAAGGCAATTTCCCATGACATGCTTTCAATTATGGTCTATAACGTGTCGGATGCAATTACTATCCTTGGTAGGAGCAATAGTAAAGCTCACCCTATAGTTTTTTGGTCTGGCACAAGGTCCTGTCTTTGACCATGCTATGCAACCACCGTTCTTACGGTTGACACCCGATTTGGTTCAGGTGACCTAATGAATTTAAGGTGAATTCCTAGGATTTTACGTTCAATGGTAATGAACGCATTAAAAATGGGTTTTCAGAAAACAAATCGGTTTGTAATTTTTATCAAAATATTTTCTCGTTCAAGCTCGAGTTTAGATATCATTGAATTCCATGAGTTTGTAATTCTCTATCTTTAAAAGTCAATCTCTAGGATTGAGTAATATTAGTCTTAAAAGCTGATTTTTGATCTTTAAGGAGATTATCCTTTCTGGGAATCTGATTCATTAGTCTTATCAAGCTAATTTGCACGGTGCCCTCCCCATTTTACGAGACAGATCATCTCATGGTTAGGATAAGTCTGACCACTTGGCGACCCTGTTTGATGCTGAGGTCCGTGGATTTCCTGCTGATTCTAGAGATGACTTTTCTAGATTTTTCGTCAATCCTACAGCTGGTCTGGACGACAACTTCCTGACCTAAATCAAGAAGCGCGTGTCTTTTTCGGAAGACTTTACTTCCTTTTAATGATGGAATTGATTTATCGTGTAGATCCATCTTTTCTTTCAAATATATTATAAGTAATTGGGTAAAACTGATAAAATTGTCAAAAACAAAAGTATCTTCAGTTATTTGTACAAAAAAATGTGAAATATGTTTTAAATAACTTGATAAATTTTTCCCACACTTGGCTTTTTATTTTCCTTTCTTTGCCTTTTTATTGTCCTCTATTCCATTTTAAATGAATTCTAACATTTTGGTTTGTTTCTCAATTTATGCTCTTTTCGGGGTAACAATAATTTCGGTGTTAACACCTAGTTTTATCGTTCATAAATATGTATAAACATGATTTTGAATTCATTTAATTGAAAATTTTGAAAAATTTTACTAAAATTGGGTAGTCAGTATATAAGACTATGGCTGTTCTTTATTATCAGAGAGCACTAGATTCTAATACAACTACTGCGTTACTAGTATTTTTAATGGTAACCAAGTGTATAAGTTAAAATTTTCAAAATCCGAAAGAATTTAATCTCTTCCCACACTTAAGATCTTGCAATGCCCTTATTTGCAAGAAATCAGTAACAATTTAAATTATTGAGGGTGATTAGCGTAGAAAAATGATTAAATTTTACCAAAGTTTCCAAACATATTGGCGTTTGTTTGCTGAATGATAAATGGTGCACATCATTTGTTCATTTCATCTTGTTGTTACATCACATTTGTTTTTTGTTTTGTCGTCAAAATTAGTAGCTTTTGCTGAACTTAATGTCAGTCTTTGAAAATGCGCTATTTTACCCTGTTGTGTATATGAAATAAAATACATACAATACAAATATAAACATGCATGGTAATTTGAAATGGGACTTAAAATCCCACTTTTAAATCAAATATGAAATATTAGTACAAAACAATAAAAATATTAAACAATACATTAATGTATCACAATATCATATGTTTAAACATAAATAAAAAAATAATAAAAAGATAAAAATCATAAACATCACCAACGGAACTATATCAATCTGGATAGGGGTTCCAGTTCATGTCGTCGGTCGGGTTCCTTGGTTGGTGATAGGTGTACTGGTAGGCCTGGTTAGGGTCGTAGAGAGTATATGGTGGTCTCATCTCGGGCTAGTGTGGAGGATAGTAAGCGGGTCGGGTCGGTACGTAGTGATCCTGAGGTGACAGCCGGCTCATGATCTGATGCTGATGATAGTGCCATCTATCATGCTGTCGTTGCCTGGAATGCTCGTAATCATTCCGGGCTTGCCACTGCTCGTACCGTCTATGTCTCTCCTCGTTTGTCATATCTACCTCATCTACACGCTGGTAGACGTCAGTCATAGCTTCTCTAATGACATCCCTAATGTCATCTGCTTCCTCCATTTCCTCATCTGAACCTCTCTCTATCTGAGGATGATTACCAACATAGGGTATTGCCTGATTGCGTCTGCTTTTTAATACCTTAGCACCCTGATAGACCCTCAATCCTAAAGGCTCAACCTGTTCTCTACATACCAAAAGTGGACCCCCTTGATCCCTATCTACACCCAAATACTCTCCAATGAGAGTAACAAAAATACCTCCTCATATTATTCCCCCTTCCTGTATTCCTTCCACCATCTTAGACAAATAAAAAGCAACACAATAAGGGATATTAACAAAGCCTCTTGGCTCTCGAATACACTTTAGGTAGAATAAATCATGTAAGGTCATTTTCTCCTTGTTGTGACCTCTCTGTATAATCGAGTTAGCCAGAAATCTATGAATAATACGAAGTTCGGCTTTGTTAATATGTAAGTAGGTATGCGTTCCTGCCCACCCAAAAACATTAAAATCTGACATACACCTCTAGACGGCGTTAGCATCAAAATTCCTATCTACCCTTTCACCATGATAAATCAAGTTTGTACAATCGGGTAATAGCAATTCAGTGGGCGTATATATCTGTAAAGCCCTGGCCATGTCCAACATGGACATCCTGTACATCCTACGGCCAAGTATAAATCTAAGAAAACTTCTATCATCTATCCTATCTACATCCGCATTTAACGCTATAGTACTCATAAGCTCAACGCACCATTCCTTATATACAGGCCTATGAATGGTGAATAAACGTTCTCAATCGGGAAAAGAAGAGCTGCCATACCTTTGGATCAAATGCTGTCTAACTGAGTTAACAAGTTGGACCCTTTCCAAAGGCTCCCAATCGATTACCCTTGGCACTTCTACATTTTTCGGTATCAATTTGAATTTGTTACTTTGATATGTCGGGTAATCTTTCCAGTTTTGATCAAATCTTAGATTGGGATGCAACTGTTCTTCATGAATCGTTGGGTGAGCTACTATCGGATGCATCGGAAATACTACGTAAGCATCAACATATTCTTGATGCGGATCATAATAAGGTACGTGTTGATCAGGCTGTTGTTGTTGTTCCTGTTGTTGCTCCGGTTCAGGTTCATATTGCATTTCTGGTTCAGGCTCTGGAGCAGGTTGTCTAGATGATGATGATGCACCATCAGTATTAGTAAATCTCTGCAAAACACATTAAACACAAAATTTGTGCATCCAAATATGCATTAGTGTTAGCAAAATAACAAATTAACACAATTACAATAACATGTTCAATCAAAATTAAACTTATATACATTTTCACAATTTTTACAATTCTACACTTTTTCAAATAAGCATATATGAAAATGTTTACAAAGTTCATAAGCATTCAACTCAAATAACATGTTAAAATAACCATTACTAGCAATTAAACAAGTTTCAAATGGCATTTACATCAATTTAATCAAGTTCATGAATTTTATACCTAAAAAGTCCACTTTAATTTTCAAAAATCATGTTTAGGATCAAAGTTTGGATCATTTAGCTACCTAAACATGTTACACTACTTAATTTAGCAATAATTCATGACAAAAATCGGCCATAACCTGTTTATATCAAAAAGCCCCAAATTGCTCAAGAACACAAACCCTAGATTCCAAAAACTTTTGAAGTTTTTGGCTTCAAATCATGTTAAATAGCATCAATCTAGGTTATACATGCATAATATACTAACAATTTAACCCTAATTACACTAGAAATTAACAAAATCAAATTAGGTAAAATATTGATAAATATCACAAAAACTAGAAAATTTATGAGTTTAGGGGTGTAATTTTTACCTTCTTTGAAAAGCTTCTGAACAATTTCATGATTAGAGCGGATTATAGCAAGAAATTTGGTGAATTTTGGTGAAAAAATGATGAAATTTGAGATGGTTTATGTGTGTGTGTGTTCGTATATGTTTGCGTGTGTGAAGTGGAAGAACAGAACAGCTCGACTGATATTTGATCCTGTCCAGTTTTTTGACACCATGTGATCGCATGATTTTACTGGCCAAACCCCATGCGATCGCATGGGGGTCTGGTGTATATATATATATATATATATATATATATATATATATATATATATATATATATATATATATATATATATATTTTATATAAAACCTTATACTTATTAAAACTAATAATTAATAAATTTTAAAAATTTATTTCTTTTTAGGAGTGAGGGCGTTTCGGATCGATGTCCTAGTCCGTCTCTCGACAAAATTTTAAAATTTGTTATTTTTAAGCGCGGTTTTAAAAGCAAAGATTTTTTTGGTGTTTTAAATGTTTTTGGCATACTTTAATTCAATAAGATTAAAAATAATGATAATAAAAGTTCTCGTCCCTCCCTTGGGTAGAGCAATTTCGGTTCAACGACCTAGTTTTCAACTCACGACGAATTTTTAGAAATCACATTTTTAACTTAATGAAATAAAGTAAATTTTTTTGTTTTTAAATTCACACCAAACTTTAATTTAAAATGCATAAAATTAAAATTCATATTAAAAATTCACACCAAACTTATATTATATTTTTATTTTTATACATACAAACTTATATTAAAAATATTAATTTTTCAAATATTTACAAACTTAAATATATTGATTTTAAAAAGTTTACAATAATAATTTAATATTAATTTTAAAAACAAAGTAAAAATAAAAATTAAAAATATTTATGGTCTTTTATCCCACTTTAATCAATCAAATATTGTCAAAAATATACGCCCCTCTTTTCGGTAAAGTAATTTCGGTTCAACGACCTAGTTTTACTCCTGACGAATTTCTGAAATATTTTGGGTTGATTGATTAAAGATATTTATACCTTAAGAATAAACGGTAAATTTCGCAGTGATGTAATAAATTTTTGCATGATATCAATAATTTCGGTTGCAGAACCTAATTTTATTGAATACCAATTTAATACTTTATAGCGAACGATTTAGCGTTTATTATCAAAAGGTTAAAAATAATAAAAATAAAAATAAAAACGGTACATACTTACCTATGAGAAAGAATTCTCAGAGACCTGCTTTAGCCGACTCATAGGAGAGTCGTGTGATTTGGTTCTCCATAGCTACGTAAGCATAACCCCGAATCTTCAATATCTTTTCTTCTAAACATATGAACGGTCCTTCTCTGCATAGAGTAACAAATTCGGTATTTGAATATGTTTGATTATTTGAACATTTACATTCGTGTGACCATTTTCCGCATTTATAACATCTTTCAAGGTGTCGTTCTCTTCTTTTTGTTGCGGATTTTGATTTTTCTTTACCAAAATGTATCTTATGATGATCTTTTCTGAGTTCTTTTCTTACTCCGTCCATTTTGCCTCTTATGAAGGATACCAGTTCACTCGGCACTGTGTCATTATTACGTTTAGTAATCAAAGCGTGTAGCATTAGACCATGGTTTAGATCAAAGGAATTCTTCATCTCGTAAAACCTAAAAAAATAAATATTCAGAATGGGGGGAGAAGACTAGTTCTTTAGGGTCTGCTAGGGAAAGACCATTCGGATTCTATTCTCGAGAACTACACGAAAACAGAATATCTAACTCTAACAGAAATATATATTACCCTAAAAAGATTCGAACCTTTCCACACTTAGTTAGCTGTGGTGTCGAAATTGTGATTAACATCATCTTCAACTTCCATTAGATTATCTATGTAATGTTTAACTCTGTGACCATTAACTTTAAATTCAATCCCATTTGAATTTATTAATTCTGCTGTTCCATATGGGAAAACTCTTTTGACTATGAATGGTCCAGACCATCTTGATTTCAATTTTCCAGGAAATAGCTTGAATCGTGAATTGAAAAGAAGAACTCTGTCTCATTCTTTAAATTCTTTTGAACTTCTGATTCTTTTATCATGCCATTTCTTCGTTCTTTCCTTATAGATTAACGAATTTTCGTACGCTTCATGTCTTAATTCTTCTCATTCGTTTAGTTGACTTAACCGTAGACGTCCAGCTTTATGTAAATCAAGATCACATGTCTTCAAAGCCCAAAATGCTTTGTGTTCAATTTCTACTGGAAGGTGACATGCTTTTCCGTAAACGAGTCTGAAAGGTGTGGTTCTAATTGGAGTTTTGTAGGCTGTTCTAAAAGCCCAGAGTGCATCCTCCAATTTCATGGGCCATTCCTTCGGATTTGATCCTACGGTTTTCTCTAGAATACATTTTAAAGCTCGGTTGGTATTTTCAACTTGTCCACTTGTCTGTGGATGATAAGCAGTAGAGATTTTATGAGTTACTCCATATCTTTTAAGAACTTTCTCAAGTTGATTATTACAAAAATGAGTACCCCGATCACTTATTAAAGCTTTCGGTGTTCCAAACCGTGCAAAAAGACGTTTTAAAAAGTTGACTACAACTCGTGCATCGTTAGTTGGAAGAGCTTGTGCTTCCGCCCATTTAGATACATAATCAATGGCAACGAGAATGTAGAGATTATTATGAGATTTTGGAAATGGACCCATAAAGTCAATACCCCAAATGTCAAATACTTCACATACTTGAATGACATTTTGTGGCATTTCATCACGTTGACTTATTTTTCCGGCCCTTTGACATGCATCACAAGATTTGCAAAGAAGGTGTGCGTCTTTAAAAATTGTAGGCCAATAGAATCCAGCATCGTAAACTTTTCTTGCTGTAAGTTGAGGCCCATAATGCCCTCCTGTTGGTCCTGTGTGACAATGGTTTAATATTTGACTAGCTTCATCTCCGAATACACATGGGCGTATTATTCCATCAGGACAACTTTTAAACAAATGTGGATCTTCCCAAAAATAGTGTTTTATATCACTAAAGAATTTCTTTCGTTTTTGGTACGACAACCCTTTTTCGAGGAATCCACATACTAAGTAGTTTGCATAGTCTGCAAACCATGGAATTTCACTATAATCTATCTTCAATAGATATTCATCAGGAAAGTTATCTTGTATGGCCGATTCATTTAGAACTTCTAATTCGGGATTTTCAAGACGAGAAAGATGATCAGCTGCGAGATTTTCTGCTCCCTTTTTATCTCGGATTTCAATATCGAACTCTTGTAAGAGTAAGATCCAACGGATTAATCGTGGTTTGGCATCTTGTTTCGAAAATAGGTATCTAAGAGCAGAATGGTCGGTATAGACCACCGTTTTAGCTAGAACGAGATATGAACGAAATTTGTCAAAAGCAAAGACAATGGCAAGGAGTTATTTTTCAGTAGTTGTATAATTTGTTTGTGCTCCTTGTAACGTCTTACTAGCATAATATATAGGTTGAAATCGTTTTTCAATCCTTTGTCCTAAAACGGCTCCCATTGCAAAATTACTTGCATCGCACATTAGTTCAAACGGTAGATTTCAATTTGGAGTTATCATGATCGGCGATTAGTAAGTTTTTCTTTAAGAATATTAAAAGATTTGATGCATTCATCTGAAAAGATGAATGGAGCATCCTTTTCTAGGAGTTTATTCATAGGAGTGGCAATTTTAGAAAAATCTTTTATGAAACGTCGGTAAAAACCGGCATGCCGTAGAAAACTCCTAACTCCTCTAACATTGGTGAGATGTGGAAGTTTAGCAATTACATCTACTTTAGCTCTATCCACTTCAATTCCTTCCTTTGAAATTTTATGACCAAGAACGATGCCTTCTTTAACCATGATATAGCATTTCTCCCAATTAAGAACTAGATTTGATTGTTTGCATCTAATAAGCATTCGTTCAAGATTAACTAGACATGATTCAAATGTATCACCGAAGACTGAAAAGTCATCCATGAAAACTCTCATGCATTCTTCTATCATGTCGTGAAAAATCGCCATCATGCACCTTTGAAAGGTTGCAGGGGCGTTGCAAAGTCCAAATGGCATGCGTTTGTAAGCAAAAGTACCATAAGGGCTATCGGGATTTGAAAATATCCGAAAAAACCGTCAAGAAAACAATAGTAACTATTTCCGGCTAATCTTTCCAACATTTGATCAATGAAGGGTAAGGGAAAGTGATCTTTTCTGGTGGCGTCATTTAATTTTCTATAATCAATACAAACACGCCATCCTGTTACAGTCCTAGTAGGAATACGCTCATTTTTTTCATTTGTGATGACAGTCATGCCACCCTTCTTAGGTACGCATTGAACTGGGCTTACCCATGGACTATCAGAGATTGGATAAATTAAACCTGCATCTAGCAGTTTAATAATTTCTTTCTTAACAACATCTTGCATATTAGGATTTAGTCTTCGTTGGCGTTGCACATACGTTTTATGACCTTCTTCCATAAGGATTTTATGTGTGCAATACGAAGGACTTATGCCTTTAATATCATGAATCTTCCATGCAATAGCTGGTTTATGAGCTTTTAGCACAGAAATGAGTTGAGATTTTTCATTTTCAGTAAGAGAAGACGATATTATTACAGGTAATTCAGATTCACCATGTAAATAAGCGTATTCCAAATGGTTTGGAAGTGGCTTTAACTCTAATGTCGGTGGTTCTTATATCGATGATTTATATCGATATCTGTCTTCCTCTTTTAACATTTGAATTTCTTCTGTTGTTGGTTCATATCCATTAGCCATAAGTGTAGCTAACATTTCAGTTTCATCAATTGGTTCAGTTCCTTCTCCTAAAGAACATTCTCCTGTTCCTTGTAATTCTGGAAATTCTTCTAACAATTCTGCATGTGAATCTATAGTTTGAATATAATAACATGTATCATCTGCAGATTGCGGTTATTGCATTGCTCTATCAACAGAAAAGGTAACACTCTCGTCCTCTATACTTAGGGTCAGTTTCTTACCGAACACGTCTATTATTGCTTTAGCCGTGTTTAAGAATGGTCTTCCTAATATGAGAGGAACTCGAGAATCTTCTTCCATGTCCAGAATAACAAAATCTACTGGAAATACTAAAGTACCAACTTCAACTAGCATGTTTTCCATTATCCCTCTAGGATATTTTACTGATCGATCTGCCAGTTGTATGCTTATTCGTGTTGGTTTCAATTCTCCAAGGTCTAGTTTAGCGTATAGTGAATACGGCATTAGATTTATACTAGCACCTAAGTCTGCCAATGCTTCTATTGAACTAAGACTACCCAGAAAACATGGAATTGTGAAACTTTCTGGATCAGAGAGTTTTTCTGGTATCTTATTCAACAGCACTGCGGAACAATTTGCATTCATAGTAACAGCAGAAAGTTCTTCCATTTTCTTTCTATTTGTGATTAGATCTTTCAAGAATTTAGCATATCTAGGCATTCCTGAAATCACATCAATGAAAGGGAGATTAACATTTATTTGTTTAAACATATCCAAGAATTTGGATTGCTCGGCTTCTGAAAGGACCCGTCCTAATCTACCTGGACGAAGTCATCAACATTTGGTCCCATTGCGATGATCGGCTCCAAGTAATGTCCTTATATTGAGCAAATGCACAGCGGAAGACTTAATTCGTACCTGAGAATAAACATGCTTTAAAGTGTCAACCAAAAGGTTGGTGAGTTCATAGGTTTATCATAACAATCATTTCAATATGTTAATAGACCACAAGATTTCATAATCATAAACATAATACACTCGCAAGTGTATGTAAAGCATTCTAAGTGGTTGAGCACTTGGTAACCATACTTAACATTTAATCAACGTCGCATATTCCCTTTATTATGAAATCTCACTACACCGTACCAAGTGTAGTCACCAAAACGAAGTACTGTGCAACCGTTGAATACTGGTCGTCCAGTCCGGTTGGGGTTGTCAGGCCCGATAGATCTATCAACAGGATTCGCGTTTACAATATCCATGTAAATAGTAGTTACCAAGCTACAGGGAAATATGCCAGTGGTACAACTCAACGTAGAATATATTTTTAAGTACTTATGTCTATTTTGTAAACATTTATAAAAGCAGCGCATGTATTCTCAGCCCAAAAATATATATTGCAAAAGCAATTAAAAAGGGAGCAAATGAAACTCACTTTTGCCTTGAAGGTATTTAAATCGACTTGGTCTCCGATAGATATCACGAACCTAACCATATATATAATATATCAACATATTTTCTTTTTAAGTAATCGTTACATATATATATATACTTTTAATACTTTTAATATTTTCTTAGTTCGTAGTTAGCAGTCCGATGTTAGTGGTCCACAATTAGTTGCTTAAATAAAATAAATAAAGACCCCATCGTATTCGTATTGATCAGAATTAATCTCGACCCATGGTACCATGTTGTCAAATGACGTGTTGCGTACATAAAGTACCGTGTTGTCAAATGACGTGTTGCGTACAATCATGAGGTCTTATAATTAATCTTCTCGTGTTGTTTACGGGTGGTCCTGAAATATATAAAATCAAATCATAAGTAATTATATATAAAATATCATATTAATTAGAAAAGATATGATTAATTTACTTTTTCTCCAAATATTTTCGTAGCTAAACTAGCTTCGGATACCCAATCTTGTTTTAGTCGTAGTTTCTTCATTACAACTCCGTTTTTTGTTGGTTCAACTTGCCACTTCCTTGGATCGAGTCAAATTTTAAGAATATGAACTAAAAATACCTTAGTTTGTATTCGAAATCATAGGTTATAGGTCAAACTTTGGTGAAACTTATGAAAGTGATCATTTTCCATCATAAAAACAACATTTAATGATCATTTTTCTAAAAATACTTACACTTTGAGTTAAACCATGAAATTTTTATGTGTTAACATATTCATAAGAAATATCATTTTTCCAGAACATGAACTTCCAATTCAAAGTTCAAGATAGTTTTTAATTATCCAACCCAAAACAGCCCCCGGTTGCACTCCGACAACGTAGATTCAGTTTTTAAGATGTTCTTTGTAAAACCAAGTTATATCTTGTTAGGTTAGCATATCATTATGATATATTACAGGTCTTGAAGTGTTTTAAAAGTTAAGTTAGAAGGATCTATTTAGTTTGCGAACAAGTTTGAAATCATTCAAACTATGTTCTTGTTGTTAAAATTTTATACCACAAAATAAGATAGCTATATGAATATGAATTGAATAAGATTATGAACAAGGTTACTACCTCAAGTTACTTGGACAAAGTTACTACAAAAGATAAGAAATAATCTTGGAATCAAAGAGTGGTGGAGTTAGATCAAAAGGTTGGAAGTAAACTTCTTCAAATGGGTGGTTATTTTGATATGTTCTTGAAAGAGTTTTCTTATGGTGTTTAAGGCTTGTAATTGAAGCTAAATGATGGGAAAAATGCTTGGAGATGATCAAGTATGAAGTTAGCAGTATTTTGAGAGAGAAATGAGGGTGTAGGTATGAGAAAATGGAGTGAAGAAATGGTGTTCATTTATAAAAACGTTTTTAGTTTATAAAGAAAGAAAAGGATTCCTAATTTTGTTTTCTTACTAATAATTCATACTACTTGACAAATTCTAGTTACCTCATATCTAAGGCAGTAATAATGTTGATTAGGATGTTGATTTGATGTGTATATTCCAATAGTAAATACGTATAGAAGCTGGGTATGATACGGGTACATATACCCTAGATATACGTATAGAAATCTTGAGGAAACGGAACGAGAATTCAAATATAGCTATCTTTTGTGAATATACTTATATTGTTTTTTGTATTTAAGTCCTTAAAAAGTGATTAAATACATTATATATACGATACATGTATAAGCATTATAGATTATAAGTATATATATCAAAGAATGTTACGTATAGTTATCGTTTTGAAAACTTAAGTTAGTAGTTTCAAAATATACTTATAACTCATTGTCATTAGTACACAATGAGATGTTAAACCATCCTTAGATCATGTTAAATATATATAAATACATATATATACACAAACGTATAATTATCGTATGTTATATAGTTCGTGATATCATCGGTCATATTGGACGGTCAAACGTTGTGTAAAACTCTTTTCAAAAACACAAGTCTCAACAATTTGGATTGCTTATCATGTTGGTATGGTTTAATTTATGTAAATATTAATCTCATAAGTATAATTTGGTCGAAAAATTTTGGGTCATTACAGCTTCAAGTCTTTCTTTTCTCATTTTACTCGGGTAAGGAAGTGGCGGTTGGTATGGTTTAACATAAGATTTTGCCTTAACTGTGTTATCTTCATTAACCTTTTCAACTACCGGTTCTGTTTCCTTATCTTGCTCAGGTTGTGGTTCTTGTGGAGTAGGAATATCTTCATCAGAGATTACAGGCATTTCAAGTAGTTTAAGTGTAATACCACTTCTTGTGGTAATGGCTTTAGCTGTTTCATTCCGGGGGTTAGCATTTGTATCACTAGGTAGACTTTCCGGTTTTCTTTCACCTATTAACCTTGCTAGGTTACTTACTTCTTGTTCTAAATTTTGAATAGAAGCTTGTTGATTTCTAAATGGTTGAGCATTTTGTTCATTGGTTTGTTTCTGAGATGTGAAAAATTGAGTTTGAGATTCAACTAGCTTCGATATCATATCTTCTAAATTTGGCTTTTTATTATCGATTTGTGGTGGTTTATTTTGAAAAATAGGTCTTTGCTGATTGTAAGTATTGTTGGATACTTGTTGATTTCTAGGACCTTGTTGGTTGTTGTATGGAATATTTCGGTTATAATTCTGATTTTGATTGTAGATCGGTCTTGGCGGTTGATAATTATTCTGATAATTATTTTCAGGCCTTTGGTTTATGTATGAAACATTCTCTCTTTGTTTCATTGTTAGTTCAATACTGAGACAATCTTTTGTCAAATGTGGTCCTCCACACTGCTCACAACTAATTCGTATTGAGTGGATATCTTTAGTCATCTTTTCCATTCGTCTCTCGACAGCATCTATCTTTGCAGAAATGGAATCAAAGTCATGGCTAGAATCGGCTCTAGCTGCTTTAGATGATCTAATGATATCTTTTTCTTGGTGCCACTCATGTGAGTGGGAAGCAGTGTTATCAATAATTTTGTAAGCGTCAGTTGCGGTTTTCTTCATAATGGAACCACCAGCTGCTATATCTATGTCTTTTCTTGTAGTGATGTCGCATCCTTGGTAGAATATTTGTACTATTTGACAGGTGTCTAAACCATGTTGCGGACATCCTCTTAATAACTTTCCAAATCTTGCCCACGCTTCATATAGAGTTTCGTTTGGCTTTTGTGTGAACGTAACAATTTCTCCTTAAAGTCTTACGGCTTTAGATGCCGGAAAGAATTGTTTAAGAAATTTTTCAACTAAAACGTCCCATGTATCAATCGCCCCTTCAGGTAACGATTCTAGCCAATCTTTGGCTTCTCCCTTTAAAGTCCAGGGAAATAACATGAGATATATCTGTTCATCCTCCACTTCTCTTATTTTAAATAGAGTGCAGTTCCTATTAAATGTACGAAGATATTCATTTGGATCTTCCTTCGGTGCACCACTTAATTGGCATTGATTAGTTACTATGTGTAGGATTTGTCCTTTGATTTCATAATCTGGCGCATTAATGTCAGGTTGAGTAATTGCGTGACCTTGGCCAGTGCGTTTAGCTCTCATTCGATCTTCCATACTTAGAGGTTCCAGATTTTCCATGATTGAATTTGTTGAATCTGAATCACTAGAGGATTCTGATTTAATGGGTTGTTCCTCGACAATCTCTGTTTGAATGATTGGTGGTTTCGGAGGAAAGATTAGTGGTTCAGGATCTCTGAATTGCCCCTGAATATCCTCCGGATTCTCAATTGTGGGGTCGGGTTCAAAAAATGGATTATCGGAAATTTGAATTGGAGTACTTGGTCGACTAGATGACGATTCTAAAGAAAAATCAACGGCGACAATATTGGCTAGATGTCTTGATCGAGTTACAGGTGGTGAACGTACGAAAGGTGGTGAACGTTTTGCTCGGTGCATTCACTGAATATCCTATTAGTTATAAAAGATAAAAATTATTAAAGTTATCAAATTAATAGACTTTTCTGCTTTTGCCCACGTTTCGAATGGCCAAAAGATGTAGCAGGGAGCCAGAACCCTTTAAATCGGAAGCTCACAACTCAGCCACTAACAAATCCAACTATTACTACGAAGCAGAAAATTTGAATGTCTATCAATTTAACCACTTAAAATAATTTTTCGTTGAAATTTAAAGAAATTAGAGAGAAAAAATAGAAAATTCTATGTCCTAAAAACTAGAGCGGTGAAAAATAAGAAAGAAAAAGAGCGCGTCGAAAAATAAAAGGTCGAAAAATAATAAAAAGAACGTAGCGCGTCGAAACTTAAAAGTCTAAAAAACTAAGAATTAAAGGTTGCGTCTAAAGGTATTAAAGCTTAAAAAAAATTCTATATCCAAAACGGCAATTACTTAAAAATGTACTAAAATATTAAAACGGCGTCGCAAAATTCTAAAGCACCTAAATCTTAGTCTAAAGAAAAAGCACTTAAGGGATTTTACGGCAAAGCTTAAAAATCTAGAAATAAAAATAACTATGGCTTAAAACTAAATACGAACGAAAAATACAAATATTACGCTAAAATAAATAAAAAGATAAAATATAAAAATAAACTTAAAGTTGTAAAAAGTACAATTTTTATAAAAATATTATTTTTATATTATTTATTTTATAAAATTATTAATTTTATATATTAATTAAAACTAGATTAAAACTAAATAATACAAAATAATAATAAAACTAAAACTAAATATTAAAAATTAATTAATTAATAAACCCTAATTAGGGTTAATAATATTAATTAAAATTAAATTAAACCCTAAACTGGTCGGCTGAGGTTACAGACCTGTCAACTCAAGCCATGCGATCGCATGGCTTCGAGGTTATATTTCCATGCGGTCGCATGGAGTAGAGTTTCGGGCCAGGAGTTGGGCTGCTACAGTTCTCGAGCCGAGGCTTTTATATATATATATATTTTTTTCTGTTTTTAAAATTCTGTTTTATAATTATTTAAATTATTTATATAAAATAAATAAAAACTTAAATTTTAAAAACTAAAATAGAAATAAAAATACTTTATAATTTATGTATTTTAAACAACTCTTAGAAATATATACTTTATTTTTCTTTTTATATTTTTGTATTTTTAATAATTAAAACGTATTTTTACAAAAGAACTTAATAAAAACTTTAGAAAATTTTTTATATTGCGTTACGCTTTCGGCGTTTAGCTTTCCCCGGCAGCGGCGTCAAAAATACTTGATGTGCGTAGAGGTGTATACAAAATAGTTATATTTTTACTACAAAATACTATTAAATACGATACAATTTTACACAAGTTATTTATTTATTTATAGAGTAGATATACCTAAACCTTGCTACAACACTTATAGGCAGTGTACCTAATCGTACAGTAGTGTAGTTTTTAGTAAGTCCGGTTCGTTCCACAGGGATCTTAGCCAAGCTTAACGCTATATTTTTAAAAACTATATTTGTAAATATATATATAAATAATTAATATTATTATTATAAAAGGGGGTTTTTACCGTTTAATGACCGGTTTGTCGATTTTAAAACTTTAGTCGCAGTTAAAACCTAATGTAAAATATTAAAAATAAATATAACTTAATTTTAAGTGTAAAGTAAATAACGATAATGAAATTGCGATAAATAAAAATGCGATAAAATAAAATTGCGATAATTAAAAAGTACGACAATTAAAAGTGCAATTAAATACAATGACAGTAAATAAAAGTGTGATAATTAAAAGTGCAATTAAATATGAAATATATAAATTATGCTTATTTAAACTTCCGTAATCATGATGTTTGACGCGTTGATTTTAGTTTATTATCATGGGTTAATTGTCCTTTTTCCTGGATTATTCAATATCTTTGTCTGGTTTTTATCCATAACAGTCCATCAGTCATAAATATAAAGTGCGAGTGTCCTCGTCAAATTATCCTTATATCCGAAGTCAAATATTCCAACTAATTGGGGACTTAAACTATAATTACACCAAGTGTCCTTGTATATAATTCACCCCTATTTTAATAAGTCCATTGACTATTAATCCATTCCCGTGTCCGGTTAAATGAACGATTATTAGTACTTATAAATATCCCGCCCATCGTGTCCGATCGAGTGTATATGGTTATTTATAGGTACATCTAATTGTAAATCTTTATATTAAATTAACAAACTATCATTTAATTAAACAAATATAAAGCCCATTAATAGCCCATAGTCTAATTTCCACAAGTGTCGTTCTTTTGTCCAAACCCCAATTATGGTACAAAGCCCAATTACCCCGTCTTTAATATTTTAGCCCAACATCATGATTACTTCGGCTTAAATAAGCATAATAATAACTTAGCTACGAGACATTAATTTAAAAAGGTTGAACATAACTTACAATGATTAAAAATAGCGTAGTGTTACACGGACAGAATTTCAACTTACACCCTTACAACATTCGCTAACATACCCTTATTATTAGAATTTAAAATTAAAATTAAAATTATAATATATATATATATATATATATATATATATATATATATATATATATATATATATATACGTAAGAAGAAAGAAGAGAAAAATGTGTAGATATTCGACCGAATTCGTTGCTTTTTATAGGATGTAGCCTGGTACTATTCACCATGCGATCGCATGAGTTTTTCACCTCCAGGCCATGCGATCGCATGGCGTCTTTTTCCAGCTCAGGTGAGTTTGACTCCTAGCTTGCCGACACTTTTAATAAATAATATAATATATAAATAATTTATAAGAATTATTTATATATTATATTATATTATATTTATATGCATAGTTGACTTTTAATTTTTAGTCCGTTGCGTCGAGCGTTGAGAGTTGACTCTAGTCCCTTTTCCGAATTTTCGAACGTCCTTGCGTACAATTTAATATCTTGTATTTTGCGTTTTGCGTCTTGTACTCTTGTAATTTTGAGACGTTTCTCATCAATAATTTGAACCACTGTGATTGTACTTTGTACTTTTGAGCTTTTTGATCGTTTGCGTCTTCAATTCGTCGAATCTGTCTTTTGTCTTCACCTTTTATTATTTAAACGAATATCACTTGTAAATAGAACAATTGCAACTAAAAGCTTGTCTTTCTTGAGAGATAATGATATGAAATATATGTTCGTTTTTAGCATTATCACTTTTAACAACATATTTCAATATGTAAAACTAACACGATTCAAACATAAAATAAGTTTTACAAAGCGGGGCCTACATCGGCCCGAATTATGAGTTTATTACATAACGTGAGTTTCGACCGCAAAAAGTTTAAATACCAAACGACACTACGAGCATGGTGTTTGGGGTTAAACTACTCAAGTCTCGGTCAAACTCCAAAAGCTAATATCTCCAAAAGCGTCCCCTAACACAACAGGATCTCTACTCCAAACAAACGTCCTTACCTTTGTCCATACCTGAGCCTATAAAAAGGTAAATAACGAGAGGGTAAGCAAAGCTTAGTGAATGCAATAATTACACATACATATATATAACTCATCTATTTGCAATCACATTCATTAAATACCTCGTACGAACTCGTAACTCAATTAGCATGTCATCGTACCCAAAACACTTAACAAGTCGTACGTTATCACAAAACCGCATTAGCATATACTCAACACAATGTATATATATATAAACAATATGCTAAATAATCGACAATCTCAATATGGTTAACCATAAACGCTATGGTGCTACCGGCTCGTGGTTCACACCATACGCAATTGAGTCATACTCTTTTATAGTGCTACCGGCTCGTGGTTCACACTCGATGCTACCGGCTCGTGGTTCACATCTTATTTTATAGTGCTACCGGCTCGTGGTTCACACTCGATGCTACCGGCTCGTGGTTCACATCTTGTCGCACACATGTTATGGCACTACCGGCTCGATGGTTCATACCATAACACCCACAAATAAACACGTCATATACACATACGTATAATTACTCCACTCACCTCAAAATCTCTTGTGAAAGATAATCAAGCTCGGAAATCTTCAATGTGACGTACCTATTACATTATACATAATATCAATCACAAACTCAAGTTGATCAACCAACTAAAACTCCATTCTAATGTTATCTTGACCCATGGTACAATTTCGACCTATTTGCACCCTTAACCCTAATATTTGGGTTAACATCCCCAAAACCCTAATCATTAGTCAAGTTAGGTTTAAAACACATTTCAACACAAGGTTTATGCATTACACACCAACATTAACTAACTTAGGTCCATTTTGACCCATTTGACCAAATTAAGGTCAACACACCCATTTCGGGTCATCCACTAACCCACACAACGCCCATTTACTTATCTCTAGGTGTGCTAGTAATTGACTAACTAATTTAAGCTCATAAACATCAATTAATACCTTGAAAAACCCTAGTTAATCATCTTTGAGTCTACATGACCCAAATTCACCCAAAACACCCAATTCACTAACAAATGGGTTTTAAGTTCATCACTTACCCCAAACCCTAACCCTTAATCAAATTAAACAAGGAAAACAAAGTTAGAACATACCACCACACTCAAAACATAGCTAGAAAGTAGATGAACAACTTTAGAACTCCTTCTTCTTCTTCCCCAAAATGAGTTTTCCCTCACTAGAATATCACTCTCTCTATATAGAAATTAAATGGAGGTGATAAGGGTTGTTGAAGATGGAGTAAATGAAGCTCCAAGACTGATCTAGGGCCTTTAATTCGGGCCCCATGTGTAATTACCAAAAAGCCCTCAAAATATCTAATTTAAAAAGGAATAAGTGAAATGTCAGCAATTGGCGCGGCGCGCCATTAACCTGCGCGGCGCGCGGATGGCCTGGGCAGAATTTTTCTTCATTTTAAATATGTACAACAAAACCCCCACTTCAAGTATCATAAATACACTTATGTACACTACAAATATTCGGGTCTTACAACCACCCGCCACCACCACCTACCACCACCACCAACCACCACCACCAACTACCACCACCACCACCCACCACCCATCACCACCACCACCACCCACCACCACCAACCACTGACCACCACCTACCATCACCACCACCCACCACCAAAACCACCCACCACCACCACCACTACCAACCACCACCACCACCCCTTACCCACCACCAACCACCACCAAAACCACCACCCACCACCACTACCAACCACCACCAACAACTCCCACCACCCCCTACCAACCACCACCAACCACCACCCCCTACCCACCACCACCACCCACACCACCAACACCACCCCCCACCACCCACCAACAACACCCACTACCCACCACCACTAACCACCACCAACCACCACCACCACCACCCACCCACCACCACCATCTACCACCACCCACCACCACCACCACCACTCACCACCACCACCCACACACCACCACCACCCCCCACACCACCACCACCACCACCAACCACCCAACCACCACCACCCACCACAACTAACCATCATCACTAACCACCACCACCACCACTAACCACCACAACTAACCACCACCACCCACCGCCACTAACCACCACCACCAACCACAAACACCACCCACCACTACGAACCACCACCAACCACCACCACCATCCACCACCAACAACCACCACCCATCACCACCGACCACCACCACCACCACCAACGACCACTAACCGTTGCCACCACCACCACCATCCACCACCACCAACCACTACCACCCATCACCGACCACCCATCACCACCGACCACCATTAACCGCCACCACCACCGCCACCATGCACCACCACCAGCCACCACCACCACCCACCACCAACCACCACCACCACCAACAACCACCACCATCACCCACCACCACCAACCACCCACCACCACCACCCACCACTCACCACCACCACCATCAACCACCACCCAGCACCAACCACCACCCACCACCAACACCCACAACCAACCACCACCACCACCACCCGCCACCACTACCCACCACCCACCACCCATCACCACCACCACCAACCACCAACCACCACCACCTACCATCACCACCACTCACCACCACCACTAACCATCATCACTAACCACCACCACCACTAACCACCACTAACCATCAACACTAACCACCACCACCATCACCAACCACCACCAACCACCACTACAAACCACCACCACCACCACCAACGACCACTAATCGTCACCACAACCACCACCATCCACCACCACCAACCACCACCCCCCATCACCAACATCCACCACCACCACCACCACCAACCGCCACCACCACCGCCACCATGCACCACCACCAGCCACCACCACTACCAACCACCACCACCAACCACCACCACCACCACCAGCAACCACCACTAACCACCAACCACCACTATCACCCACCACCACAACCACCCACCCCCCACCCCCCACCACCCACCCCCCACCATTCATTAGGAAATAATTATCATTCATCAAAAAAGAATTATCATTCATTCATCAGAAAAAAATTATCATTCATCAAAATATTATCATTCATAAAACAATTATCATTCATAAAAAAATAATAACATTCATCGAAAAACATTTATCATTCATTATAAACATTTATCATTCGTGAGAAAACAATGATCATTCATCAGAAAACAATGATCATTCATCAGAAAACAATGATCATTCATCAAATGATCATTCATCAGAAAAAAATTATCATTGATCATAAACATTTATCATTCATCGAAAAACAATTATCATTCATCGAAAAACATTTATCATTCATCGAAAAACAATTGTCATTCATCGAAAATATTTATCATTCATCGAAAATAATTTATCATTCATCGAAAAATGTTTATCATTCATCGAAAAACAATTATCATTCATCAAATAGTTATCATTCATAAGACAATTATCATTCATCAAATATTTATCATTCATCATAAATATCTATCATTCATATAAAAACAAATATCATTCATCAAATATTTACCATTCATCGAAAAAATTTATCATTCATCGAAAAACATTTATCTTTCATCGAAAAATTATCAATCATCAAATAGTTATCATTCATCAGACAATCATCATTCATCAAATATTTATCATTAATTATAATTCATCGCAAAACAGTTATCATTCATCACAAAACAATTATCATGCATCAAAATGTTATAATTCATCAAACCATTATCATTCTATCAAACCATTATCATGATTAGTTTTATAAAAAAGAATGGGGCATTCCGAGAATCGAACTCGGGACCTCCAGCATCGAAAGCGAGAATCATACCACTAGATCAAATGCCCAATCATCAAACAATTATCATTCATATAATTGTTGTCATTCATATAAAAAACACTTATCTTTTATCAAAAAACGGTTATCAGTCATCATAATGCTATCATTCATCATTCATTTCTCATTTATCAAAAAATAGTATCATTCATCAAGCATTTATCATTCATTAAAATACCCGATGAATGATAAAAAAAGCTGATGAATGATAAAAAAAAAAAAAAATACCCGATGAATGACAAAAATAACCGATGAATGATAAAAATGCCAAATGAATGATAAAAGTAGCTGATGAATGATAAAAAAAAATACCCGATGAATGATAAAAATACCCGATATGACGGCAAAGATGATTATAGTCCGTCAATGTGTTTGATCATTGTGAGAGAATCAACCATGATATGACGGCAAAGATGATTATAGTCCGTCAGGCTATTGATTACGAGTACTATGCAGCTGATCCAGTTCCTTTTGTAGACATACCACCAGTCTCCTTTTCTTAAGCCAAAACATGTACATAAATCATAAACAAGATTAGAAAAAAAAAAAAATATTAAATACATATATGGTGATGGTCTGATTATTCACATATTAATGTAACATATCATACCCATTCTAAAAAAAAAATGTAACATATCATACATCAAAGAATTCCCAGTTTTCACAAGCATCATTAATCATCTACATGGTAGCATATCTCTGTACCATTCAGTATCTCCATGTTGATCAATGGTAAGTTTAAAATCTATTTAGCAATATTTGATTGATAAAAACTCTTATAGAGGGATCATGTATGAAAAGGAAGACCCGAAAATCATGGATCAATAACGAAAACAACAATCAATGCATACCTGATCGGCAAGTTCCTATTGTCGCAACAGCTACTCGAGGTATACATGACAAGAATCTTGAACATGTCTGCCCTCATCTCGGTAACACTGTTCCTTACACCACAACAGTATAATTTAAACTCCAATTTCAAATTTCACCAACTAAATCTCTACAAGTTGACCATATATTTCATCAATTAGTCTCAGCAGCTGCTTTCTCGTCATATCATCTACTATCATACGAAATGCAAAGCACATAAAAATCCAGAAACAAAAGCACGCAATAATAAAATCTAGGATGACTAATGACTTCATGTACAAATAAAAATGTAAACAAATAAAAATCAGGACAGGGAACACTTCTTTAAGTGTGACATTTGAACACACATCAAAACAAATAAAATAAACATCGAAACCAACAAAATTACAAAGGTGGTGGCATATTAGTAAAAGAGTTTGGACATCATAGACGACCTCATCTGTGCTAACATCTACAAGTTCAATTTTAGATGTGAAAAGTAAAAGCCAATAGTTGAAAGTTAAAGTTAACAACATGAGAGAAACATAATAAAGTGAACAGCAGTTTCATAATTTCATATGCCACTAGACCTGGTAATTTTTCAGCACAACAAATGATAGGTTTCAATGTTTAAAAGGATATGGGTTTTGCATCTCCCAAATCAGCGTAAATGAATTGAAGTCTCCCAGGTTCTGGAAATAAGTCTTGAAGATCAAGACTCTAACCGCACCTATGCTTCCACGAGAAAGATTGTCCTATAACAACATTTTTCCAAATTACATCACTAACACGTAAAACAACATGCTAATATCATTAAAAACATATAGTAAAAAATATTTTTTTACCACTATAGTCAATCGATAAGAGTCTTTCAAAAGGCGTAATGTAGCATGAGAACCAATATAGCCAGCACCTCCAGTTACTAAAACGTGAATTATTCCTGTTTCGTGCTGTGAGAACTATAAAATAGAAACATCACGATAGCTACCAATCATATCGTTAAACTGAAAATAACAAGATGGATAAAATTCATAGACATTTAATTAAATAAAAAAAAGGATCACTTAAACTTACTGGGCTAGGGGTTCTAAAACTAGGGGATTGTTTGAGCATGAAAATGCACAATACTATAAGGGTTGTAGCCAATGCAATCTTTCTTACAAATCCTTTTTTCTTGATTGGCTCTGTATGATCCACACCTACAACCACCAATAACTTCAAATACAGGATACTTTGTCCATATAAGCAATAGAATAAATTTAATGTGTTCGCAATAAGAAAGGAAAACATTTCCTGAATAAATTACATTATAAGAATTAAAATCATATATTGCATAGGTTTAATGAAATTAATGAATGAATATGTAAAACATTACCTCCTAAAGCATAAGACCGGGTAGGCCTTGGCTGACTTCTTGGCTTATTAAAGTTCATTTGTACTACGACGTACAATAAATATCAATTCTGTAATCACCTTATTTGCTTCTGTGCATTAAAAAGGCAACTTGCTTTAATCAGTAGCATAAACTAAAACCTAACTGCATTACTATAAAAAAGAGAAGTCTCCTTCATGTATAAACAAAAGCAAAGATAAGAGCCTTAACTTCAGGTGAAAAGACCTAAAATCAATCAATCTCAAATTTATAGAAGACCAAGAAATACACAAATAATAACTTTAATTATATTTCAAGATCTAAGGAGTACGTATACATATATGAAATTAACGCAAAAATGAAGGTACGAGAAATTGAAGTTTAATCTAAATTAAGCTACAAATTGATTGAAATACATATAATTTGTAGAATCAAATATCACGGCATACCGATTTGATGTCCGTTTCCGGTTGGGGCGGCTGACGGTGGCTTCATGGACTGATGAAAATTATGGGACATATACAATGCAAATGTATATGTGTTTAACTTCAAGTAACAATTATGGGACATATACAATGCAAATGTATACAATTGTAAAAATCACCTGTGAAAGTAGGCGTGCAACACCCTGAAGTCGCATCAGAAAGTTATATTTGCCACCACCACATTTTCTTCTCTTCAAACTACAAAACATTAATACATAATTAAATTAACTTGAATTCAGAAACTAAATTGGATCCACATTCAAACACAAAGTAAGATGCAACCACATTTCATATGATGATTTATTATTAGAACAAAAAAGGGCAAGCGAGTACCTGAGTGCTAATACCTTTCTAATAGTTGCACCTTTTGCTTTGGTCGATTCCCGTTAATAACAAGAAAACACGAGTTAACGAGTTCAACCAAATTGGTCGACTGAAGAAGCTTACAGTCTCTCCTCACCTACATAACAATTAACAAGAAACAAAAAACAGGCATGAAACCTATCTGCAATTCACCAAAACCAGGGCGTTGGTTCACCAATTACCAAACAAAATAACTATACCTTCGATAGGTACTGGAAATACGAGCTTCTTCGATGCTGGTTTTTATTTCTGTGAACGATTCTATCAAGCACTCCTACTTCAGACTGAAGTTGAATAAGGAAATATTGCAATCGTGCTTCAATCGATTCAAACTCAGGATTCATATTCTCAAGCTGTTCAAAAAGATGTGATCAACATCATCTAACTAACTACTAATTCTACTGCAATGAACTCTAGATTAATACATGTTACAACAGTCTAAACATAGAGAAAATTAATATTTCTTAAATTCAGAACTTAAATTCAACTTTTTATACCTAATTGATTGATCTAAGATTCAATCGATCGATTGATTCATCAATCGTTTAATTTGAATCGGTTAATACGCCGTAGTTCTGAAGTTGAAAGCGGTTAACAATTCTAGCACAATCAACTCATAAAATGGAGAACCGCGAAGATCTGAATTCCATACTAGAGTTTTTACCGGTGGTTCTCCGATCACCAACACTATTCTGGACATCACAAGTTGTTGAATTTAAGAACCGATTCAGAACTACGGGCTCTAAGATTGATTTAGGGTTTATGAAAATTGGGGACGAAGGATTTTCAGATGCTGATAAAAAAAAAAAAGAAATACGAAAATTAAATTATTAAAATGACCAAAATAACCCTCCGCGTTTTTTTAGTATAAAATTGAAATTGAAATTTCTAAAATGTGTTGCCCATATTCACTTATCAAGTTTGTACCCCATTTAGTGTTTATCTAGGTCCACTTACCCTATATATATATATATATATATATATATATATATATATATATATATATATATATATATATATATATATATATATATATATATATATATATATATATATATATAGTGGTAGAATCAAGAGGGAAGTAACCAATCGGGGGAAGCGGGGGGAAGCAAAATTTATTTATTTTTTTCGTTTTTTGAAAAAACTTTGTTCACGAACATTATAGATTGGATGAAAATATAAACATTTAATAAAGACATTTTGTGATAAATGTTTTTATTTTGGCGGAAAAATGCTCGAAGAAGTAATATATAACAATTATCGTGTTTTTCGAGCGTATGTTGAAGTTTTAGGTATTAGGGTTTAGATATTAGGGTTTATAGGGTTTAGACATTAGGGTTTAGAAGTTTAGGGTTTAGGGTTTAGATTTAGGATTTAGATTGAGTTTTTAACACGAACGGTTTAGAGTTTAGGGTTTAGGGTTTGGTGTTTTGGATTTATGGAATAAACCCAAAACACCAAACCCTAAACTCTAAATCGGGCTAAATTTTACTTCATAAAACATGAAGAAAAAAAACGTTCACATTCTTCACGAACAATATTATCTTGAATGTTATTTTTGTCGATCGTTTTCTCACCTAAATAGTAACATTCATCACGAAGTGTCTTTTCTAAATGTTCATATTTTCGTGTAATCTTGATGCTGGAAAAAAAAATTCCGAAAAAACGAAAAAAAAAATTTGCTTCCCCCGATTGGTTACTTCCCCATTGATCCTGCCCCTATATATATATATATATATATATATATATATATATATATATATATATATATATATATATATATATATATATATATATATATATATCAAACCACATGGCCCTTTTATTCCTGTTCATTTACTATCACTGCTAAGAGCATGGGGTGTCCAACAATATTTTCACCGTCGGCTCCAATTAATCGGAAATACGCTGCCCCGTCTCAACTTCGCGACCACCGTACCCCGGTGGTGTGTTTATGAATTTTTTTTTTTCTTTTTTAGTTATAACTAGTAAAGTGTACCGCGCTTTGCGACGGTGTGCAAAAAAATTTCTGTTTACGATTTCGGTTAGGTATACAATGTCATTTCAAAAAATGACTATGAAATTTGTAGTGAAATCGAATTTGCATAACTTTTTTACCATTATTTTAAATTGCATACCTAACCGCCGCTTACCACCAGCAAATCGCTAGCCACCTTCCAAATCTGAATCGTCGCACTCTTTCGACACCGACACCCTTATCTTTTTTTTTTTTTTGTGTCTAAAACTCCAACTATGTATTAGTTTATATTTTTATTTTATTTTGAACTGAGCACAACTTATTCTATTCTTTTTTTATCAAAATAGCATCAGTCACTTTTAAAAATATTACTATACAATTTTTTTTTTTTTTTTTTTTTTTTAATTATGTGGTTACAACTAATTTAAAGATTTTATTATAAAAATTTCAGATTGTTATTATTAAAAACAAAGCAGTCACAAATTAGGTGGTTCCAAAAAAAAAAAAAATAAAGAAAAAAATAATAAAAAACAAATGCTACAATAACATTGCTACAGTGATTGCTACAGTATAACAGTGTTTTTTGGCGAGGTGACGAGATATGATTGGTACCCATTTACACTAATTAGTATATAGTATAATATTTTCTTATTGTTTCACGTCATATTTTCTCTTATCAAGACTTTAAACCAAAAACACCGAAAGACACTCTACTTTAATCAATTACAAATGTCCATTTTTTACTTTGAAATTGACACCGAAAAATGGACACAGACAACTTGTACTTTAATCATACCATTATTTTAATTTCATTTGTTACAGAGTATTTGTTATTAAACAGAATCCAATGTATGCATTTTCTAAATGTATACATTAACTGGACGGAGCGAATATGTAATTTTTATATTTAGATTATTAGGAATATTATTATCGTTGTGTGTTTTTCTATAATAATCATAATCATAATTTATTACTCTTAACACATGTGAAATGAACCTTGAAAATTATTTAAGTTGATGGTTTTGGAGTTACCCACACGGACTAACTATATTCCAACTTGCCAACTTCATGATGTGAATCTGGAAGTTCTAATTTAATCTAGTGGAGGAGAGGGGGCCCATATTCATAGCTAGTAACCAGTAACAATTAACAATTAACAATGTTAGTATATAGATCAATCTGAACTCTTATGACGTGTTTTTTTAAAAGACTGACATGGCACATGAAAGACACCTTAGCACATCATACAAAGACTAAAAAAGGAAAAAAAAAAAAAAAAAAAACTATACTTGTGATATACTTGTGTCATCCTTGATATAGTTTTTAGAAAAAGTATAAAACTCACTATATATTTACAGTTTTTTTTTTTTTTTTCCACAAGTATACTTGTGTTATACTTTTGTCATATTTGAAAAATAAAAACTATACTTCTTATATGGTTGAAAGCAACATACTTTGTTATCCAAGAATATATATATATATATATATATATATATATATATATATATATATATATATATGTGGTAGGATCAAGAGGGAAGTAACCAATCGGGGGGAAGCGGGGGGAAGCAAAAACTTTTTTTTTTCGTTTTTTGAAAAAACTTTGTTCACGAACATTATAGATGAGATGAAAATATGAACATTTAGTAGAGACACTTTGTGATAAATGTTTTTATTTTGGAGGGAAAACGTTCGAAGAAGTAATATATAACAATTATCGTGTTTTTCGAGCATATGTTGAGGTGTTAGCTATTGGGGTTTAAATATTAGGGTTTAGATATTAGGGTTTATAGGGTTTAGATATTAGGGTTTAGATATTTGCTTCCCCCTCTTTCCCCCGATTGGTTACTTCCCCATTAATCCTGCCCATATATATATATATATATATATATATATATTGTTATAATAATAATAATAATATAGATATGGATAGTCAATTTTGGTGTATACATATAGTCAATTTTGGTACACAAAGTATGTATTTTTATATTGAGATTTTAGGCTATAAATACTCATGAATGCAAGCATTAAAATGGCACCATTTCTCACACTTACAAAGTGTTTCTTTCTTTCTCTCCATTATCATCTTTGTTCTTACACTTCATTATTAGTATTCTAAATCAAGAATCAAATCACTAAAGGTAGTTATAAGCCTACTGAATTATAACATCAAGAATCAAACCACTAAAGGTAGTTATAAGCCTACTGAATTATAACATCAAGAATCAAACCACTAAAGGTAGTTATAAGCCTACTGAATTATAACACGTTATCAGCACGATAATCTTAATACTAAATATGGTTGGCTCTGCCACCAAAATGATATATGGTCGGTTATACCACCAAAATGATATATGGTCGGTTATACCACCAAAATGATATATGGTCGGTTATACCACCAGAATGATATAGGTCGGTTATACCACCTGAAAAAATATATGGTCGACACTGTCGCCAAATTTTCATTTATGTTTACTAATATTTATATTTTTGTTATATAACATTTATTTATGATTGCTTACACATGGTCGACACTGTCACCTACTTATCATTTATGTTATATTAAATTTATGTTTAATGTTTATATACTTATGAATATAAATTGACTCTAATTTATCATGATGTTTGTTTTAATTTTTGATAATAGAAAATGTCGAATCTGGAAAAGCTTAAATTTACTCCTTTAGAATCAACTGGAAACAACTACATGCCATGGGTTATAAAAGTAAAAATGCATCTTAAATCAATGGGCATTCTTGAAACCATAAATGAAAACAACACTTGTTCTGAAAAAGAACAAGCTACGGCATGTTGCTTTATTCATCAACATATTGATGAATGCTTACAAAATAATTATGTGACTGTAGAAGATCCCCATGTTTTATGGGAAGGTCTCAAAAGCAGATTCAATAATCAAAGAGAAATTTTACTTCCAGCTGCAATGGAACAATGGAGAACATTAAGGTTCCAAGACTTTAAGAAAGTAAATGAATACAGCTCAGCTCTGTATAATACATGTTCACAACTTAAATTCTGTGGACATGAAATTAGTGATGCAGACATGATGGAGAAAACTTTCTCCACAATGAATGCTGCAAACATCACAGTACAAAGAAATTTGAGAATGCTAAAGTTCAAAACATATCCTGAACTTAATTCATATCTCTTAGTTGCAGAGCAAAATGATGAGCTATTAATGAAAAATCAGCAATCCCGTCCTACTGGTACACTTGCAATCCCTGAAGCAAATACTGCAAATAATTATAAACAGGGACAAGGACGCGGGCAAGGTCGTGGTTATAATAACCATCACCATCATCATGCCAAAAGCCATAACTATGGTAGAAACCATCCTTATGGTAATGGTAATGGGCGTGGACGTGGTCGTGGTCGTGGCCGTGGTGGTCAAAGAAATAGTAATCCACGAAAATATAAATATCAACCACAAAACAAGCCCATTAAACAAGATGTTGAAGAAAATTCTTCTAAAAATTCTGAAGAATCTTGCTACAGATGTGGTAGAATGGGCCACTGGGCTAATACTTGCCGAACATCTAAACATCTTGTTAAGATGTATCAGGATTCGCTGAAAGGTAAAGAAAAGGAAGTAAATTTTGTGGATAATATTGATCCAACAGTCACTGAGAAACCATCTGATTTATATGAAGATTTCTTGAATGTTTAAGTTGTGTGTCTTTTGAAAAATAAACGATTTAATATCGTCTGTCTTTGTCATTATGTTTGCTAAATGTTTCAGTACTATCTATTTGCGTTTAAAATATTGTGTAATATTAATGTACTCACTATTTATTTCTTATATATGAAGTTCAATATGAATTTTGCTGGAATACAACATCAATCAAGTGGTGGAGATCTCTGTATAGCAGACAGTGGAACTACACACACTATACTTAAATCCGAGAAATATTTTATTGATCTAAAACCAACGGAAGGAACTATACATACAATATCAGGACCTGCTAACTTGATAAAAGGGATAGGAAAGGCAAATTTCATACTACCAAATGGTACAAAATTTTTAATAAATGATGCCTTATTTTCTCCCAAGTCAAGCAGAAATTTATTGAGTTTCTCCGACATATACCTTAACGGGTATGATTATCAGTCAGTGACAACAGAAAATGAGAAATATTTAAGTATCACTGACAAGAGTCATGTGGTTGAAAAACTGCCAAGACTTAGTTCTGGATTACATTATACACATATAAATGTACCAGAAATACATATGGTAGTTAACGAAAAATATATTGATCCTGGTGTATTCAGTTTATGGCATAACAGATTAGGCCATCCAGGATCAACAATGATGAAAAGGATTATTGAATGTACTCATGGACATCCACTAAAGGATAGAAAAATCCATCATGATACAATGGTTCCATGTACATCTTGCTCTCTTGGAAAATTGATAACTAGACCCTCACCACTTAAGGTTGAGAAAGAATCACCAATGTTTCTTGAAAGAATTCAAGGTGATATATGTGGACCAATTCATCCACCATGTGGACCATTTAGATATTTCATGGTTCTAATAGACGCATCTAGCAGATGGTCTCATATTTGTCTGTTATCAAGCCGTAATGTGGCATTTGCAAAATTTCTTGCCCAAATTATTAAATTGAGAGCTCATTTTCCTGATTACACCATTAAAAGGGTGAGACTTGATAATGCTGGTGAATTTACATCTCAAGCATTTAATGACTATTGCATGTCTATAGGAATTGTTGTTGAACATTCTGTTGCTCATGTGCATACACAAAATGGTTTAGCCGAGTCATTGATTAAACGTTTACAGTTAATCGCTAGACCATTGATAATGAGAACAAAACTCCCTGTATCTATATGGGGTCATGCAATTTTACATGCTGCTGCATTGATTCGCATCAGACCAAGTGCAAGTCATAAATATTCCCCCCTACAACTTGCTTTTGGTCAAGAGCCAAATATTTCCCATCTTAGAACATTTGGTTGTGCAGTGTATGTTCCAATTGCGACACCACAACGTACAAAAATGGGTCCTCAAAGGAGGTTGGGAATATATGTTGGATATGAAACATCTTCAATATTAAGGTATATTGAACCTATGACAGGTGACGTTTTTACAGCACGTTTTGCTGATTGTCATTTTAATGAAACATTGTTCCCTAGATTAGGGGGAGAAATGAAAAATAAAGAAAATGATGTTTCATGGTGTGAACCTCAATTAAAGTATCTTGATCCTCGCACAAAAGAATGCGAGACAGAAGTTCAAAAGATAATGCATATACAAGAACTTGCAAATCAATTGCCTGATGCATTTACAGATACAAAAACGGTGACAAAATCATATATACCAGCAGTAAATACTCCAGCTCGAATTGAAATTCCAAAAGCTGGCAATAACGTCACTCATGAATCTTTGCCACGTCAGAAACGTGGAAGACCAATCGGTTCAAAGGATAAAAATCCTCGAAAAAGAAAATCAGCTGATAATGAAGTAAAAGAAAGTGTTCAAGAAGAACCACAAATCAGTACTCCTACTGCAGAGGAGATTGATGATGTCAATACAGAAATTGCAATCAATTATGCATATTCAAAAATATTATGGAACCGAAATGAAATGAAAAATCTTGATGAGAAATTTTCATTTAATGTTGCATATGACATCATGAATAATGATGATGATCCAGAACCAACATCTATGGTTGAATGTCAAAATAGACATGATTGGGCTCAATGGAAAGAAGCAATACGAGCTGAATTAGAATCACTCAATAAAAGAAAAGTTTTCGGATCCATCATTCTCACTCCTAAAGATGTGAAACCTGTAGGATACAGATGGATTTTTGTCCGAAAAAGAAATGAGAAAAATGAAGTTACAAGGTATAAAGCTAGACTTGTAGCTCAAGGTTTTTCTCAAAGACCGGGAATTGATTATGAAGAAACTTATTCTCCTGTTATGGATGCAATTACTTTTAGGTACTTAATCAGTCTGGCAGTTTCTAAAAATTTAGAAATGCATCTCATGGATGTTGTGACTGCTTATCTATATGGATCACTTGATAGTGATATATATATGAAGATACCTGAAGGATTTAAGGTACAAATAAAGAGATCCATGAAGCCATTCAACTTCTAAAGAAAGAATTTGAAATGAAAGATCTCGGAAAAACCAAGTATTGCCTTGGTTTACAAATTGAGCATATGCCTAATGGTTTACTTGTACATCAAACAACATATACTGAAAAGATTTTGAAACGTTTCAATATGGACAAGGCAAAACCATTAAGTACTCCTATGGTTGTTAGATCACTCAATGTTGAAGCTGATCCATTTCGTCCATGTGAAGATCAAGAAGACATTCTTGGACCAGAAGTACCATATCTTAGTGCAATTGGAGCTCTTATGTATCTTACAAATTGTACAAGACCTGACATTTCTTTTGCAGTTAATTTGTTGGCAAGGTTCAGCTCTGCTCCTACCAAAAGACACTGGAATGGGATCAAACACATATTTCGATACCTTCGAGGAACTACTGATTTAGGATTATTTTATTCTAACGAATCAAAACAAGATTTGGTTGGTTATGCAGATGCAGGTTATTTATCTGATCCACATAAAGCTAAATCTCAAACTGGATATGTATTCCTAAATGGAGGTACTGCAATATCATGGCGTTCTCAAAAACAAACACTTGTTGCTACATCGTCAAATCATGCCGAAGTGATTGCATTACATGAAGCTACTCGAGAATGTTTTTGGTTGAGATCAATGACACAACTCATTACTGATTCTTGTGGACTAGAACGCGATAAAAGTCCAACAACTATCTATGAAGATAATGCAGCTTGCATAGCACAGATGAAAGAAGGGTATATCAAAAGTGACCGAACAAAACACATACCACCTAGATTCTTCTCATACACTCAAAATCTCATTAAGGACAACCAGATTGAAATGAGATATGTGCAATCTAGCAAAAACTCTGCTGATCTTTTCACGAAAGCACTTCCAACTGCTATTTTCAGAACACACGTTCATAACATTGGCATGAGACATGTTCAAAAGATGTAACAGCTGAAGCGATGTCTACTTGAGGGGGAGTCAACTCCATGCTGCACTCTTTTTCCCTTAGCTAAAGTTTTTTCCCACTGGGTTTTCTTTAGCAAGGTTTTTAACGAGGCAGTAATTTATAGTTGATCTTCAACAAAATAAAATTGCTATCCAAGGGGGAGTGTTATAATAATAATAATAATATAGATATGGATAGTCAATTTTGGTGTATACATATAGTCAATTTTGGTACACAAAGTATGTATTTTTATATTGAGATTTTAGGCTATAAATACTCATGAATGCAAGCATTAAAATGGCACCATTTCTCACACTTACAAAGTGTTTCTTTCTTTCTCTCCATTATCATCTTTGTTCTTACACTTCATTATTAGTATTCTAAATCAAGAATCAAATCACTAAAGGTAGTTATAAGCCTACTGAATTATAACATCAAGAATCAAACCACTAAAGGTAGTTATAAGCCTACTGAATTATAACATCAAGAATCAAACCACTAAAGGTAGTTATAAGCCTACTGAATTATAACATATATATATATATATATATATATATATATATATATATATATATATATATATATATATATATATATATATATATATATATATATATAAACTTAATTCTAGCCTACCACCAACTGTTGCCATATCAATCTCAGAATTAACCGCGGCTTAATCCAAGGCACACTTGTACTTATTAGGATGATTTGCATAATAAACCTTTGTTGGAGAACTAACAACCGGGATACTAGAAACGTCAAGTGGAATAGTCCTTGAAATCCATAGCCACATCGACCACCGGATCATTCCCATTCATAATAAACTGATTCAACAGGCCCAAAGCTTCATTAGAAAAACGCAAATTAACAAAGCGACTGATTTCATCCACAACACCAATCTCATTTACCCAAACATGTGTACTCGATGCCATCGAATCACCCATATCCACTTCCAGCAACTCGTGGATATGCTTGACGTAAGGGTATTTAACAAAATCAAAGCAGCATCCAATATTACCGAGACAAGAGGACGACTTTGCCAATGATAAAACCCCACCGACTAAGGCGGCCACATTTCCAACATTGATGTCCGAAACAAAGGAAGTATGAATACCACTCATCTCAACCCAAGCAAAACGAAAGAAACGACCAACGAGTAACGGGAATTGAGAGACCAACACAAAACCATCGTGATTGGATTCAAGAGCTTATCAGAATTAGCCCTGTCTAAACATACAATGATACAGTCAAAAAATCCAACCATATGAATGTCAGAAACCAAAATCGAATGTCTTGCCAGGAACGCAGACACTTTATCTTCTGACAACGGCGAATCGTCCACCAACAAAACACACTAGACTAGCACAACGATCTTCCTCAATGTGCTTTCGAACATATGACGAGTCGTAGTCTTCTCCAACCGCCCAACTAAGAGAGTGTTATTGATTGGATATTAATCCCCACCTTAGTATATTAAATTATTATTATTATTATTATTTTTTTGTAAAAATAGCGATAGCTCATATAGAAACCAATTACGCTTTCTAAAAGAAAACGTCATCAACCGAAAGATAAAACATAAACCCGAAGAGACTAGTACCTAGAAAGCGAACAACTAACTATAACTATCTATATAGAGCTTCCACCATTACCAACTAACCAATCACGAAACGAACACAAACAAAATCAAACGAAAGAAACAAACTATCCTCAAGAACTCGACAACTACAAACAAACAAAAACAAAACACCAACAACAGAAGGCCTTTTCATCTCTCCGTTCACCTTCTCGCGTCTAATATCTTTCCCTGACCGATTATCAAATTTAGAGGATAAAACATTGGAAGAACTATTGCCGATCAATATAGCCGTTGACGGAGCGCTAACAATCCTCGATCAACCAAATCTTGAAAGAAACCTTCATCGTTTGAAACAATACGTATCCCTAACAGAAGAAGTTTCAGCGTGATCTTAACAGGATAGTCTCTAAATAACATGTGCACCGCGTCTCCAAAATCTAAGTTGTCATCATTATTCATGCAACTTTAACAAGCTCGCCCCGGTTTTTACCTCCACTTTTCTGTGTGAGCCATTAAGTTCTTTGCCATTGATGACATTAGAGTCTGCACCCTAACAACTTGAATAGGATGATCACCAGGTAAACTATTCATAAAAATAGGAAATATAGAGGTTTGTAATTGTAAAAATGGCCTCCGTACAACAGCCTTCTCCCCCCGTTCTTCCAATTTCAAATCAACCAATTCAAACTCATTCTTCAACCCAAAAAACTTCTGTTTCAATTTCCAGTCCTACTAAATCTCTTCCAATTCCTACCATTAACCCGGTGTCATCTACTCTACCACTAACACGCTCGTACGCTAAAGCTGTTGTGGGACGTAGCCCGGTGAAGAACTCGAACTATGACGGTCGAAGAAATACAAATGAGGGGTTTCAAAGACAACACGTACGCAGGATCTCAACGGTTTTTCTGGGCAACTTAGCTAGGGCTACCACTCCAATGGTAATTAGTGAAGCTTTTAGGAGGTATGGATGGATTCAAAACATTGCTTGGAGGACGGGGCAAAATTTAGCTTTCATCAAAATTGAGAATTATTATCAAGCTACGGATGCAATCAAATTCATGAATGGAAGAGTTTTAATGGGCAAAAAGTTGAGAATGGGTAGGGCAAAATTTGAGAAGGTGCACAACTCCCATAAAAAACGAGAATCTAGGCATGCTAGACAATGTGGGAGAAAAGAAAGTAACTACAAGAAGCATGATGATAATAATGGTTTCACTGAATTGCAGCTCAATGAGGAAATGAGTGATGGGTTAAACATGATGGATTTGATCATTGACAATATCGCTTTTCCAAACTTAAACTAGCCAAGTGGCTCACCGATAGGAAAGTTAAAATCGATAAATGTTGTTTATGGGGTACATACAGATGTATGGTGAGGTGCACGGACTTGGAGAATATTCGTCAAGGCCCGCGGTTTGGCAAGGACAATGAGGAGCTTTTACGGTTATTCTGATGAAAGATTGACTGGGGAGATACTCTAGAGCGGTTTGGGTCGAGGTACGTGGAATTCCTATTGATTAAGGATGCCTGGAGAATGTAGTAGCGGAGGTAAATGACCTAGGAGATGTATTGTTTATGCCTAAAAGCCCACATGAGTTAATACAAGCAGGATCCTTTTTTCATATTCATGGAGGTTTTTGTTCCTAGTATCATCAAGAAAGAAACGATCGTGACTTTGAAGAACAAAAAAAAAGTCAGGTTGTGGGCACATGAAGTGGGTCCGGATTTTAATCCGATTAATCATATCGTTACTGAATATATGGAGGTTTTCATCGATAACGTTACCTCTGCTGTTGATGATGAGGTACAACGGACTAACGATAACTCTGGGGTTAATTTTGGTGATGGCCCGATCATCAATGATGAAGGTTCCGATGGGTTGCCGGAATCCGTACCTTCCACTCCGGTATCGGAAAAATTTTGCGATCAGGGAGGCATTCAAGCAGACAAAGATTCAAAATTTGAATCTGGTAGTCGGAAATCGAGAATTTCCTTGCAACCAGAGGACAATAGTACACCTCCCAACTTAAACCTACATGTCTATGAAAAGTAAAAAGGGGTGGTTTTGGGGAACAAATCGAACACTGAGCCAATAAAGGTGTTTGAAAGAGATCCTATTTTAAAAAGCACTCATAATAATCTTAAAAAAAAAGTTGGAAAAGTACTTTTGTTGTAACAGAAAACAACCCCAAAGTATTTGAAGTTGTAGACGATGTCAATTCCTCACAAAACCCTACGTTTTCAATTGTAGCTGAGGGTAATAGATCAAGTTTAAAGCTTACATGCCCAAGCCCAACTGCTAAACCCACAAAGAATGCGCTTGTCCAGGCATAATCTTGTTTTGAAGTGGAAATCCCCAACGAACCATCATTCTTCCATTCTGCAAGGTTCTCACATGATAAACAAGATACTTATCAATGTCCAACATTAGATTGTAGATCAACATGCGCTTTTTATAAGAGAATGCTCTAAAGTCCAAACTTCATACCAATCAAGAGGTGGGATCAGTTCATAGAAGTCCAATCAAGGGTCATAAAAGGAAGAAAAATAAATCTAGTGACTTGCACGAGGATGTTGAATTAGAATTGGAAAATTGAGCTGAGGCGGAAGGGTAGATCCAATCGCAATATGATCGGGAAGAGAGTGTGCCTCGCAAACCTTTTAAGGTTAAAGGTAAAGTTCTAAACCCTAAGAAAAATAGTAAAGATAAAAAAGATGATGTTTTTGAGAATTTTCTAGAGGGTATGTTTGATAGTAGTGAACAACCAACCAAACCAAAACAATGAAAATAGCTTCATGGAAATCTAGAGGGCTCGGAAGTAGAGATAAGGGCCGTAGAGGAGGAAGGTTGATTTCGAAGCTCCAAATTCAATGTGTGACATTTCAAGATACTAAAGTGGAAGACGTTTCACGTAATGTTCTTAATGAAGTATAGAAGGGAGTCATTTACGATGCTATTGGAGAGAGGATTGCTTCAATCTTAGAGACCATTTTTGTCAAAATTGAATCGCTACTCTGCTTACATTCCTTCCATTGAATGTTGAAACAAGGATCGATTTCAGTGTGTGGAAGTGTAGATGGCAATAGCCTTATTCAGTGGGATTTAAATTTTGGTCTACAACTTGACAATTATGAAGAGTTGCGAGTTCAAATTTTATGGGCCTTGTTGGCCAACGATAGTTGGGTTTTGGGGTCTTATTGGCCCATCTTCCTTGTGGGCAATTTGGATAGAACTAGTTTTAGGGTCCGCGCGTTGCGGCGGTTTTTAGTAAACATATTGGATTGCATAAGATAACTTAGAACTACATACTGAATTACGTAGCGTATTATAGAACATATTCTTTTAGGGTTGGTGTTCTTGTATACCTGTGGAGATATATGTCTGGGAAATTTTTTTGATCATCAGTTTAAAAGCGGTGTTTGAAAATTACCTGGGTTGTTAGTGATTTGCTGCTGCGATATCTTCTTGTGGATGGCCCAAACTTTGTGTGTGGTGGTGCATAACTTATGGTTTCTTCAATGTCTTCTTCATTGACTATTGGTTCGAAACCATATATTCATTGACGGTTTGAAAGTGAATTTGGAAGATACATGTTGTTCATTCAAAAGCTTTGATCGGAGGTGGGTGTTATATTTTTGTCACCCTAATCCATTTCGAGAGCCAATATTGTCACTACATGATATAAAAAAAAATAGTGATTAGTATATCTAATTAGTTTGTAGTTTTGTGCACAGTAAATCGTTTCATGCCTGCAATTCTGTTGTTTTACATCTAATATTTTATGCTATATATACGTACAAAGAGATCTAAACATCAATGATAATTTAGCCAAGTGGTTTACAACGTATATGTTGTTCAAATTGGTAGAGGATTTAGTCTACTTTGGACTACTATTGGAGTGTGTTTTACTTTACTTAAATATATTTAATCTTTTTGGGTTAAATGAATTAAACTTATACCATTAGCAACAAATTGTGCGAATGGCTATAAACATTTAGTGTATGTTACTGCATCTTATTTAAAGGTTGATAGTTCAGATAGGTTCAATAAAAAGTTTACATATATGTACTTACATCGTATGTTGCTAAAACAATATCATAATCACATAAAAAAGTTACAAATCCAAATTTCAAAAAATTTCAGTACATGTTACAAAATATTCAAGGAAAATACCTGCTCGAACTGGTTATGAATAGCAACAGCTCTGGTTAGTCAACCGGTTCAGTCCTCCATTCTTCTTCTAGATTTTTAACTTCTAATAAGAATTTTAATCCATATTGACACGCAGACTCTTCATTTTTTTTTGCCTGTTGAAGGTCTGATTAGATTAGGTGAGTCAAAGGCCATCTCATCATTGTTGTGTCATTATTTTTAGAGTTCAGGTTTCTCACACCATATACCACTACATGTAGGCTTGTATCTTGTCCTCTTTTTTCTAATGTAATAAAATAAGAAATTATAAGAAAACAATAGATAAATTGCAATGGCAGTTGATCATAAATTGTAACGTAACTAAATATACATACTAATTTAATTTAATAGAACAAACTGATCATAAATTGCAACGACTACATGTCCTCACTAATAGATACAATTGTCAACCATAAGGAAGGTTAATAAAATCTAACAAATTTAATAATGTTTAGAGAAAAAATATGATGAGTAAGTAATTTGAATAAAATAGTTAATGACTCTTTTTGTTTTCCGGCTCGACAAACTGACCAAATTACTTCTACATCTCAAAAAGCAACTTCTAAACTTTTTTTATGACTTCAAATCATTTGTTTGACTCAGATTTATGTCATTTATACCCAAACGGGTCAAAATTGCCCTTTTACATGAATACATAAAAGCAGCTCTTAGAACCAAGGATAATAAAGCAACTACTAACCTTTATTATCATGTATAACGGTATGAATTATTCTTGAAACATTCATATGAATATGAGAACCACTGAACCACATGTGACAACTCTGTAAAGACACATAGTATATGATATCCATACTATCCATACTATATCTATAAAAGCGGATATTAGTTACAGCTAAAACGACATACCTCCTATATTAACAGAAATCGAAGTTGCACACGTTGAGCCGCCAACATCCACTATACTCAAAATAAAAAACTCACCTAACGTAATATATAAAAAATTTCCGCCAACATTAGCACCAATATATATATATCAAAATGCAAGATTAAAGAAAAGAAGTACATAAATCATACCAGTGACACTTTGTTATCTACAATCGACCTACAATCTTCCAAGCCATTTAGTAACTTCACGTCTCTTCGTTGAGCCTATAGATTATTACAAAAAACAAATAAATACCACATCCGGATGCTCATACATGTCAACCCATAAACCCAAAAAAAAAAAAAAAAAAAAGAAACACATAAAAGAATAGCTATTAATTTACCTGTTTGTTCAACCTTCGTGGATACCAAATTTAAACTCAGACATTATCTTCTTCTCAGCAACAACACCGATTGAAGTGACAGTTCGAAGCGAGTCGCGTCAAACCCTAATTTCTAATGTAGCTGTCGCAGATTCGCAGGCTCAAAATTACCTAATCCTTCTTTAAAATCAAAAAATTACCAACATAAACTCACCAAATCATGAACCGTAGCCTGCCGTAACCACACAAATCGGATTTAGCTCAGGCGGGGGCATCGGAAGCGAATGGAGATCAATATATAAAATTTACACGCTCTTGCTTGAAAAATATACAGGCCATGATGCACTTTCATTGTCCAAAACGTTCACCTCCTAACAATGACACAATGTGCAACTCAAAGATGTAATAATTTTAATCAGAATCTGCAATTGAGTTTGCTAATTTAATGGTAAGTAAGAAAATTAAGCTAATATGCCTAGCTGAGTCCCAATATACTGATGTAATAGCCTAGTAGAATGACGCCAACTGAACTCATCGCATAAATACTCTTATAGCACTTGCATATCATGAAATTCAAATTCATAGTAGAATGAAGGTAGCTTCGAAGTTGACCTTGCTTGACCTTAATTTCAACTTGCAAAAAAAAAACATAAAAATAAAAATAAAAATAAAAATAAAAATAAAAATAAAATAAAAAACTCCTCGGGCCAACTGAAAACATCAATTTACAAAATCATTTAACCCAATCTAAACAAATTCAGCAACATTAATGTATGGATTCACACACTTTCCCACCTATATTACACAACTACTGCTTAAAGTTTCTTTGGCACCTTTCAACAGCAAAAAACAAAATGCATTACCTAAAGAAGAGCCAAAAGCAACAGTAGACTTACACTGATCTTGCTTAACAACCTGAAAAACATATGCAAAATTTTAACGGACCACTCAATAATGGTGGCAAAAGTGACCCAATCACTCATGAATGGGTTAATTTGGGGTGAGTTTAATCCTAATGGGTTATATCATAAAATGGATGAGAAATATGCCCCAGGTGCTTTAAACTATTAGTAATGCCTAAACGCTCCAAATTCTTAGTAAAAAAGAATAGATTGTTACTCATCTAATATAATATTGGTGACCAAAGTTGACACCGAATACTATTGAATATCAGTCACGATAAAAATGCTGCAGGACAACCATAATTATTACGACGAAAGTGCTGTGCATGTGAAGCATAATTATATTTTAAAACAATCAACATCACAACCAAAGGAATCCAATAGAAGAACATATATTTTATTTTTAAGCTACTCTTTATAGACATTTCTTCCTTATAGCCCATGAGCTAGCATGACAAAACATGTTTGATAATGCTTTTATAAAAATATCATTAAAAAAATGTAGCAGCAAGTGATAGTGTTGAAAAACAGAATGAACTTCGTATGGCATAAAATAACAGTTGTACCTCAACAAAATCAACATTTGGTTTTCGTCTATGGTTCAACGCTTCATGTCGTAATACACTATGCCTTGCGAGTTTCATATGATGCAAAAGTTCACCGAGAGTCACAATGTTATAAATTACATAATATACATATGAACGCAGGTAAAGATTTTTACACCCTGATCAAATAGTTGACAGAAAAAACTTCCACAGACTATTACTCAACTGTTGCCTAATGAGCTAACCTGTTTCACTATACCTGTTTGACCCATTGTAAATAAGTGATGACCCAAAACAAAGACATTGTTTTCCTTTAACACCATAACATCAATTTAACATGAACTTCCAAGTTTCCTTTATTTGACTCAACATCATCATCTTTACAAATTTACTATACCATCATCTTTATGTAGCAAACAAATAATCTTACCAAATTTGCATACACTTTATAATTTAGTTGAAAATCACCAAGTCATCACCAAGTTGACATTTTATCAAACACTTGGTGTGCTTCAATAACTTTCAACCAAATTTCATCAAAACTTAATACTTTCATGAAACTGAATTAACACTTTACAACATACTCCTTCAAATAAAGCAACTAATACAAAATATGTTAACTAAAAATTAATCACCAAAACCAACTTACAAATTGCTTACAAAAATTCATACCTTCAAGTGTATGTTGCAAAAACCCTCATGGATGATGATTTGGTTGGTTCTACTATGGAAGAAATTACATCACTGAAATTAGGGTGTGTAGGTGCAAGGTTTAGGTCGCATACGGAAGAGCAGAGAGGAGAAGCCAACGGTTTCACGCCGGAGATGGTGGGTGATGTAAGTGATGGCGCTGGAGATCATGGTGACGGTGGTGGTCGATGGCGATGGAGACTCTGCAGTCTCACTTCAATTGAGGGTTTGAAGGTGGGGTGAGGAAAGTAGAAGCTTCAGGGAGGTTTACAAAAAAAAAATAAAAAATAAAAAATAAACACGATTGCTACAGTTGAACAGTGTAGTTGCTACAGTGAAACAGTGATAGCAGGGGGTTTGGCCAATAGGATTGAAGTTTCAATTACGGGAATTAGGAAGCAAGGGGATTTGGCCAATGGGGTTGAAGTTTCAATTACGGGAAATTAATATGGCGTTTTTTTGATTTGGAATGGTTAGATGAATAATAATTCAAAGCTCAAGTCTACAAGAGTAAAAATTCAGATTGGTGCATTTTAGTTCTACTGTGAGGAATTTATATTGAATGTTTTAGCCAGTCTCATTAGATCTTAAAGTCTGAGCTGGATTTGGTGGTTATAAAGTTGTAAATCCATGCCCATCCATTTTGTAATGGTTGGCTTTTCAAAACTTAGTGAAAAGTCTTTTTGATATTTTATTTTTCAGTTTTTTGCCAAAAAAAAATAAATAAATAAAAAGTCTGCACCCTTTTGTGTTCAATTGAATATTAAATTCAAATTCAAAATCTGACTATATCGTTGAAAATCCATAAAGATGTATCATTGACTCATTGTCTACAAAAGCTCATTCATACTTTTTTTTGAAAGTTGGCTGCATGAAAGATACTTGAAATTGAAATTGAGACCACTCTTATCCATGACACATGGAATCACACTGATGTCACATCAGCGTCACATTACCAGCTTCTTCCAACCATATTCATTAACATCCATCACACCCATCACATTGACCCCACTTCCAATAATTAATATTTTATTATTCTTATTTATTATAAATATTATTATTATTATTATATATATTTTTAAATTAAAAAAAAAATCAAAAGCCAACGGCTATAAAATGAACAGTTTTTTTATTTAAAAAACGGCTACTTATTCCACCTCTATATAAACAACCCTTCACAACTCATTAAATACACACTTCTTCATCTTCTTCTTTCTCAAACTCAAACTCAAACAACTTAAAAAAAAAAAAAAAAACGTTGACTACTCCCCCATGATTGCTTCGTTTAACTTTTACTACGATGGTGGTTTCGATTCGGAGTACAAAGTGTATGATTACACTAGTGGTAAAAAGGTCACGTTTGCCAAAATCGACATTCGTGACATCGGGTTAGAAACTGTATTAGTTTTCTTGAAGCAAAACGTACCCTTCGAACACAATGATGTTCTGTACTTTGAAGACGACTGTCTTCCCGAATTGTCGGCGATGAGTCTTCGGACTGAAAAGCTTGGGACTTGATCAAAGAAACTCTCTCATGGCGTTCAAATGTAATATCTCAGTATTTGGTTTATGAAGACTACTCTCCGCCATGTAGTTCTGCTTACTATAGTGATGGTCAATTCTGGTCGGACGTTCCTGAATCGCAAGAAGATTAAGTATCATGTAACAGTTTGTGTTTGTGTTTGTGTTTGTGTTAGTGTTTGTGTTTGTGGTTGTGGTTGTGGTTGTGGTTATCTTTTAAGTTTATTTTAATTATGTTGTATTTCAAAAAATGTAACCGTTTGAATTTGTGGTTTGAATAAAAGTGTTGTTCAAAAAATAAACATTCCATTAAAGTTAAACATTACATTACATTAAACATTAAATAAAAGTACATGAAAATTAAAAAACATACAATAATCATAAACTAGTCTTCGTCTTCATCTTCATACTCTTCTTCGACCTCATCATCTTCATCTTCTACATCTAGTTGTGGATCAGTCACATGTTCGGGAATGTTTGAAAGTCCCGAACTTGGATGATAGCGAATACGGTTGTTTGGTGGAAGATTCCAAATGTGTTCAATAAGATTATCTCGAAGAAAATGATGACTGCCTTTATTCCTTAATTCTTTATCCATTCGCATATGTAGTGCAACCCGTTCATGGAATTCTAAATGTCGAGAACGACGCGTCGGCGGATAATCTTCTTCGAGACCACAAAATGCACGACCATTGTCTTCGGTTATTATATTATGTAACAACACTCAAGTATACATAATAATTTGAATTTTGCTTATATAATATTGTCGTGCCGGATTTTTAATAATTGCGAATCGACCTTGAAGTATATCAAAAGCTCGTTCAATATCTTTTCTAGCAGACTCTTGGAATCTTTTAAATTTCTTTGCTTTTGGATCATTGGTATTTTTGAAAGATTTAACAAGAGTTGACCATTCTGAATAAATCTCATCCGCCAAATTATAACCTCTACTAAAATGCAATCTATTAACAGTGTAGTTACATGGAGGTGACATATCTTTTAGTAATTCGTTAAATAAATCCAATTGATTTAGAACGTTTATGTCGTTGTTTGAACCAGCCGGCCCAAAAAAGGAATGCCGAATCCATGTATCATACGAGGCAACTGCCTCTAACATGATTGTTGGGTAAACATGATCACCTCGAGTAAATTGCCCTTTCCAACTAACTGGACAATTTTTCCAACCCCAATGTATACAATCGATGCTCCCTAACATACCTGGAAAACCATGTATTTCTTCATGTTTAGAAATTAAACGTTGCACATCATGTGCATTTGGCCTTTTCATGTACTTGACCGAATATAAGTGTAAAACACTCTTGCAAAAGTTTTCTAAATATAAATAAGAAGTATCGTTGTTCAAAAAAAAAAAAAAAAAGAAGTTGATTCACCCGTGTGTAAGTATTCATCAAAAGCATCAGGTGCAACACCGTACGCTAATTGTCTTATAGCGGACGTACATTTTTGAAAAACGTTAAAGCCGAATAAACCGGTTGCATCTCGTATTTGTTTAAAATAATTAATATAATCGGGTATAGGTTCTAGATTAAAATTGATTACACCTCGACATATACGGATGAACAAAGACTTGCTCATACGAAAGCGTCGCCGGAACCTATCGAGCGGGAAAGTCGGGGTGTCGAAAAAATAATCGTTGAATAGTTGTCTAGCTTTTCCTTCTCGATCTCTAGGAAAGTGACTTCTAGGAGCTCTAGGTATCGATACAACTTCACCTTCGGCTTCATCATCATCTTCTTCTTCTTCTTCTAAAAAACCAATTACATCGAGTACTTGCGTTGCATTAACGCCTCTTCATAATTTTCGTTATCTCGATCCATTAACAAATATATTTTTTATAAAGTGTTTTGTGTATTAATAGTTGAAGTGTTAAATAATGTATGAAATGGGTTTCTATTTATAGTGTGCAAGTTTGAAAAAAAAAAAAAAAAAGAAAAAAAAAAAGGGCAACGGCTATATTCAAACGTGTTTATTCCCTTTTGGGCTCCACCACAGCGTCTTCCAACATGTCAATACACCGCATATTGGAGCACGGTCACCCCAACCGCGACCCTACCACGGCCGCTAACATCAGCGCCGTTCAACGGCGGGGTCAACGGCGGAGCAACGAAGCTCCCGATGTGAGTGGTCTGACAAGACAAAAAAACAATGATTTGAGTCTCTTCTTTTGCTGTTTAATGACAGTAACTATACTACACAAGGTCACCAAAATTATAAAAGTGGTGTAGTAAGGAAAAAATATTTTAATTTAATTAAGATGATGAAATGGATCAAAAGAAGAGGTGGGCTGATTACATCTTGAGCTATTCCATCGTGACACTGGTTTTAAGTCAACTCGTATTCATTCTTACACGGACCACAATCCATTAAATATATAATCCATTTTAACTCAGTCCATTTTGATCCATACACACAACAACTACAGAAAGATATGCTAATGGCAATTTTCTTTACTGTATTTCTTACTACAAACTTACTATTTCGTTCGTCTCAAAAAATTAAAGTGTCCACTACGAATTTTATTTGATTTAAAATACAATAAATATGATAAATGTCAATTTTGTCTTTATACTTTAGTATTTTACATAAGTTAAACTAGATTTAGTTAAAGTAAAAATAATTAAAAGTAAATAATGATGATAAATTGAAGATTTTAGTGATAGTAGTTGTATTTATAAGTTGACAATTATTGTAAAACAGAAACGTTGGAGGCAAAGGAAAGAAACTGGATGTATTATTTTCCTTCCAATTTTTCTTTTTAAATTAAAAAATCCACTTCCTTCATATTTATTTTATTTCTATTCTTTCTCAAACGATTTCGGGAACAAAGTCTTTAACGGTATTAATGCACACGAGTATTATGTTGTATATTTTGGTCTTAGACGGTATTAAGTTTCCTTCCAATTGGATGTATTATTATTATCATTATTTTGTATATTTTGGTCCATTGACATATTAATTAATGCACACTAGGTTTTTTTTTTTTTTTTAAGTGTATATATATATATATATATATATATATATATATATATATATATATATATATATATATATATATATATATATATATATATATATATGAGATCAAAAGATCAGGGATTACAATTGTACAGATTCAACGATCTGTGATGTGTTACAAGCGTTTAAACCTATAAACGCCTATTGAAAATTGTAAACAACTCAACCAATACATGTGATTGACAATACTAGCAAAAAAAACTTGAAGAAACCCTAAAAGTGTAAACCCAGTGACCTACGAGACCTCGATACATATTACTCCAAGCAAGATAAACCCTCGCAAATGATCACCGGAAACCAAATGCTAAAGGCAAAAAGACAGAGCCCGAAAGACTTCAAGCCAAATCAACAACCCCGTCCTCGTCAGCAAACGCCAATCATCAACAACACAAACGCGAAACACCCGTCCGGGAACCCAAGAACACCTATCCCAAGGCTGGTAACCAAAGAGACCTCTCGATACCAAAAAAACACTCTGAAGATTCCACCAACGAACCCCGAGCATCTTTGAACAAATGTAATCCACCATCTCCCTTTGTGTTTCCCATTTTTAACTAAAACCTAATTAGGTTGGGTTTTTTAGAAAATTCACCTCATCCCGTAGACGCATACCTTTCGATACCAGGTCAAAATAAATTATATATCTATTATCATTATCATATAAATTTCTTAAATGATGATTTCATAAATAAAGATTATTCAAGTCTAAAAAAATTCAAAAATATGTAGAAAAAATATTAGCTAAATATTAACATGCTAATTGTATAATATATAAAATATAATGTACAACCTTATAATAAAACACCTTATGATCATATGTACAATATTTGAACATTATGTACAACCTTATGGTAAAACACTCACATAACCATATGTAAAATATTTGAAGCATTATGTATGACCTTATTATAAAACACTCACATGACCAGATACAAACTTTAAAATAAATTGTACAATCTTTTACAAAACACTCCATGAACACATATACAAACTTTGAAGCATAATGTACAATTTTAATATAATAATTGTATTTTAATTTTTAAAAAAATTTCAAAAGACATTTGTTATTACTAATAATTATTATTAAAAATATAAATACTCATTTTTAAAGCAAACTTTATTATTATAATTATAATTATTATATTATTATTATTATTCAAGAGTTCCCTTTACAAGATTAATTAAGTTACATATGTATGCAAAATACGTGTCTCAATAAAAGATTCTAATGTAGGCTTTTATAACAAGAAAAATAGTAATTGTGATGAAAATTGGAAGATGGTGGTGGGAGAATAAATGTAGTTCATTTATTCTGACCAAATTAAATATATCAATAAGTTTGTAAAAACAACGACAAGTTTCTTAGTCAGAATCCTTGGTTCCATAGTTCATTAAACTAAATGACTTTAATATTTACGTTTATTAAACTGTTTCGTTTAAACAAATCCGTGATTCCACAGGTCATTTCACTACTATATATATATATATATATATATATATATATATATATATATATATATATATATATATATTACATTAATTCTAAAATAATTAAGACAAAATATAATATCTATGTATATGCACTCCAAAAGTTTTTGTAAAAAATTTAAAACACATTAAAAAAATGATTTTGTTATATACCTCAAATATTGTTTCAGTAGTTTATAATTACAATATGTAAATCGACGATTAGTCCACATTAACCTAAAGATTGATGAGTGGTCCAAATCCAAGCATATATTCCTAAAAAGTTATAAAAGAAGTTAAAAAAATACATTAAACACTATTTCATTAGTTTATAATTACAATATGCAAATTGATGATTAGGCCAAACCTAAAGATTGACGATCGGTCAAAACCTAAATATATCTTCCTAAAAAATTGTAAATTTTTTTTAAAAGAAAATCCATTTTAATAATCAAGTGATGTGTAAATAGAGTTAAGAAAATTGCAAGATCCCCATTCTTTGTTTTTTGGGTTAGGGTTGAGGTCATGAGCTCGAGTCTCGTTCATCTCACTTTCTTAGTTAATCTGCTTGAAATATGGAGCTTTAGATTAACCCTGAGGGGTTTTACTCCTGGTTCCATTCAATATTAAAACTGATCTGCCTGCCCCTAGGAGTGATTTAAGGAACAGGTTCCTGCAAGCGAAATTGCCTAAAATTTTTTTTTTTCAAAGTTATTAAAAAAAATACACTTTTTTCAAAAAAAAATTTGGCAATATACACCATTAGGTCGAACATTATTTTGATCGACTACCTTATAACTTGGTCGACCACCTCATTTTTCAAGGTGGTCGACCAACCTTCATTGCATTATTGGTCGACCACGATATAGAAATGGTCGACTCCTATATGCACTCGAGGCAGTACATTTTAAAGACACAATATCTTTTCAAAAAGTCAATATGTGTACTTGATGTCTTCTCTCTCTATCTTTTTTCTCTGCATATAAAAATTTCTCTCTCATTTAAGATTCAAAACACCCCAACATTTAATTCAAGATTTTGAACTCGTCTTCGAACGATTTAGATGACACCACCGACACCATTAAACTCGAAATCGTTTTCCGAACGAAACAAAACAAATCCCACCATCGTCGGATCTCTGACGCACTCTGACAGGTAACTCGTCGAAATGTTCGTCGGAGTTATATTCACAGGTCACCTCTGAAAGTCATAAAAATTAAAGGTAACTTTGATTGGCTATAAAATGGTGCACATTTCTAAAACAAAAAGCAAAAAATGAAGGTGTTGATTAAACTAAAACCAAGACAACTTTATATGTGGTCTACTATAAAAAAATAAAAAATATTGATGGTGATGAATATGTGATTATCTGTGCAGTGGTCAGAAAGTAGCGAAGAAAGAGAGCAAATAGGAGTCGACCATTTATATATTGTGGTCGACCAATAATTCAATGAAGGTTGGTCGACCACCTTGAAAAATGAGGTGGTCGACCAAGTTATAAGGTAGTCGACCAAAATGATGTTCGACCTAATGGTGTATATTGCCAATTTTTTTGAAAAAGGTGTATTTTTTAAAAAAATTTTGAGAAAAATATATTTTAGGCAATTTTCCTTCCAGCAATGCGATTTAGGTTTCCTTCAGAAAGTGCGTGCGTGACAGATGATCGCGAATGTGGTTAATTTCCTTCTGGATGATGCTGACAACTTGCCTTTAAAAAAAATTACAAGATCAAATGACTATTAGTATTATTAGTATGATTACTATTAGTATGATCTACAATACGTTGAATTCGGATCACATATCATGCCTTTTGGGCTTGATAATTGGGCCATCTAAAGGCCACAACCTTCTACCCATCATGAGCTATCTGTGATTTGTTTGTGGGCTATGGAATAGTTGTAGACTATTTATATACACAAATTTATATATTATGATTTTCATACAGCTATACATCTTTACTTTATTAGTGACTCCCTGTAGACGACGTTTTTATGGATCTTAGGACACTTGCAAATCGTTCTAGTGACGGAAATCACTAGAAAAATGTTAAACCGCGATTGTGTCGTATCGGGGTCGAATTGGTCGAACCTAGGGTTGAATCTAGATTAGATTGATTCCTAAACGTAGTAATTCGGTGGTATTAGGTATATGGATCGACTGAGACGAAAACTAAACGATTAGGGTTTGTAGAATGTGTAACCTCGTTCAAGAGGTTTTCACACGTATATATACTGCATCCCACACACAGTCGGTTGTGTGTGTGGACACACACGGTCGACTGTGTATGCAGTTTAACATATTGATTTAATTAATATTAAAGCATACACACACATATATAATCAATAGTCACAGAGTAAACGTTATTACATGACTAAATGTATTATACGATAGATCAACTACGACTAGGGTACGTATAGCCTATATATTCATTTTGAGTCAATATGATATTCAACATTCAGTCACAAATTAGTAACCGTATGATAAGCGTTACAATAATTTTTGTAAGTGTGACATATATCTAAGCGTTTGATGATGGTGATGGTACAGGAGCTCAATACATAGAGATGACGACGTGTCGACTTACCTCCCAACTAAACCATGAATCAACAAGTTGATTGAATTTTGGGTCTAGTGGTGAGTGGTATGCATAAATTGAGCGTGGTACACTTATATCCCTTAAAAAAAAATCAAATTCATTAAATGTCCAACAATCAATATATCCAACACCAATAATGTCTTTCAAACTTTATATGTATGCATGTATTATTTGTCCAATTTTAAAAGTTAAGTAGATAGATAGAATTTTCCAAATTCATAATTTCATCTTAAACTAAAAGCTAAAACGACACTGTGTTTTATATAATAAGTAGAAATGAGAATTTGAAATTAGCTTCAAGTTCATCCTTCTCTTTTCTACACATAAAGATAAGAATGTATGTGTTTTGTTTTTTGAATTTTTACTGTCAATTATAGAACGTTAATTGAAGTCCCACATGGGCTTATGTTACTGGGGGTTAGTATATAAATTGAACATACTATCAAAAAGATTGGAAGAAACAAAGTGACAATTAAGAAGATACGTTAATTAATACATGGATTCTAAAATAAACATAACACTGAATGGATACAGTGTGTGTGTATCAATATATGGTTACATATATTTGGTGCTATAGTATATAGTACAGTAGTGATGGAATGATAATCACCTTTGCAGTAGCGGAGCCAGGGAGGGGACAGGGGATGCTCAGCCTCCCCCAATGAGCCTAATTGCAATGAAAATTTAATAGGTTATGATTAATTATTTTTCTTGAGCCTCCTTCAATTGAAGCCCAAATAATATTTAATCAAAATACATGGACAACTTAGTTATCCATTATTTGTATGAGCCACTCAGTTTACCAACAAAGTGTATACTTTTCTAGAATTATTAAATACTGGACTAAATGCTAATATGCTATGTAACGAAGTCTAATGCAATTACGCAAATAAGAAGTTCCGTAAATTAAGCTATTAACTAACAATAAAAACATTTTATCTATTGGACTTTACAGAGCAAGAAAATATTTAGATAAAACATGAGTTGCAACATTATGAGCTAGATGTGCCTAATCATCCACAGTTAAAAAAGCCTCGTACGATTGCAGAGTTTTGTAGAGGCCTACAAGAAACTGGAAAGAACGAAGTCTATTCGCTGCTTGACAGGTTGATCCGTCTTATATTAACTCTTCCAGTTTCAACTACAAGTGAAAGAGCTTTCTCGGCACTGAAAATTGTGAAAACTAGACTTCGTTGTAGCATGAGTGATGACTTTCTGAAAACTTGTTTGCTACAATATATTGAAAGAGACATTCCTGATATCTTTACTGCGGATGAGATAATTGATACTTTTGCTTCTCAAAAACGTCGACGTGTCCAACTTATACCACACAAGGTACAATTCCTTTAATATACTATATCTTACCATATGTTTATTAATATTTAACTAATTTTGACTTTGTAACTATTATTATTGACATGTTACTTCGTGAAAAATATGGCTTGGCGTGAGCAAAATTTGTTTAGTTTTTGCATATTGACACCACTTTTGTATTTGGTTTAACTTTTACCTTTTTTTATATATAAAATGGTTATCGTTGTTTTTTTTTTTTTTGGAAATGGTTATCGTTGTTTACTTATCTCAATATGACACTTTATTATTGTGGTTATCATCTAATTCTCGAGTAAGTCACCCTTAATGTCAAATCCTGGCTACGTCCCTGCACCTTTGGAAAAAGTTTCTATCCTTGAAGATGACAGAAAGGTCTTTATCCAAAAAATAAAATAAAAGGTACTCTGTATCATATTTAATGGAAGGCAAGACGAGGTTAATTAATGGTGTGAGGACCATTTTCTTAATTGTACGTATCATACGTATCAGAAGAAAAAAAGCTAATATACTACTAAGAGTGCTCCCAACACCAAAGGGCATTTGGCCCAGCGGTATCGTGGTGGCCCTCCAACCAAGAGGTTGAGGGTTCAAGTCCCACTTGGGACATTTTTGTGATTGTAAATATTCGTGTTAATGGTGTGTGTGAGTTTGCCTTTCAAAAAAAAAGAGTGCTCCCAACCATGACATTGTTTCTTCTAGAACTAACCAATAAATCTGTACTAAACACTGCTAACAATGGCACTCCTCCTTCCATTTTTTTATTGTTTTTTTTTTAATTTTTTTATATTATCAAATAATTATTAATATTTATAAGATAAATTTTAAATAAAAAACATAAAGCTACCATTTCATTAAAATTAAAAAAAAATACAATAATTAAAAAGTAAAACATTACGACAATTAAAATAAAATACTAGAAAACTAAATAATCAAACTACTCCTCGTCGTCGTCGTCCATGTTTTGCAATTGATTCGCATATTTTTTCTTAAATAGGGTAAAAAGGATAAAATAAATAAATAAAAGAAAAAGAAAAATGGCAATTAGCCGTTATATAGCCGTTGAAGGCTCTTTTAATTTTTTTTTCAAACGGTCAAAAAATGCTCAAAAATTCGTCCACAAACATGTTGTAAATGGACGGGAATGAGGACGGGAGGCCTGGGCGACCACCTGGGCGACCCCTGGGCGGGTTTGGTGCCATCGGCGCCCAGCCTGGGTGGTACCGATGGGAGCACTCTAAATATGACCCCATCTTCATTCTATCTTATACTTCTCTAACTTTCATAGTTATTATTGGTATATTATTTTAACTTCATAATTAGTACCCTGTTTGTATCAAGTGATGGTAGTAGATTCAAGTAGTAAACAATTTAAATTGTGTAGGATCACATTACATTACAATACAATTTATCTTATAATAATTAATGTTAGTGATAGTGATTACCGGCTCGGATGAATAATGAAATTTAGATCGTACCCGGCCCAACCCGGCCATCAGGTCATAGAGCTAATTCTTATAAGATAATAATGAAAAGGTTGAGGAAAAATAAGCTCTTTTCTTAACTCACTAGTACTCGTATTAAATATTTTTGCTATAAATATGTGCAGTGACCGTTAAATATGGATTTGTTTTATATGTGGAAAAATGAATTGGGTATTTTACAGAAATTAATAAAATGATTGCCAAATTCATCAGAACGCAAGTGATCGATAAGTCTTGGATGAAGATTGATGGTGACACTATTGGACACAATATACCAACATATATGTCCATTTAAATTCGTTGTAAGCTTGTGTAGTTGGGGACTTATAATATTCTGTAAAAGGAAGTATGTATATACGTATATATTATCATGATATAACAATATCCTTTTTAGAAAATGTTCTAATTCTATTTCTATTTTGAATAACAACACATCCCTACGTATTTTAGTATATTCATGCACTATATACTTAAGCCTTCAATGATCATTTCTTATCCATATATAACTCTATATATCAAAATATCAGTATGTGTAGATTGCAAGTTTCTTGACTTTGTTGGTGGAGACAAAGTTGTATCCTCCACACATGAACATGTGAACATAAATGATGATACATAAGACGAACAAACAAATACAATATTATATTATATTATATTATATTCTATTCTATTATACTATATTATATTATTATAGAAGTGATAAAAGACATCCAAGAAATGGTTGGAAAAGAAGACGAGTAATTTTGTTTTCTATCCCGGTCTTTGTTTCTTAAAAGTGCATGCACATTCAAGAATGTGATAATAAAACAAGGAACTTAATGAGAGTTGTCAACTTCTAATGAGGCAAGTTGGTACTTCACATTAAGTATATACTCCGTATATATCTATGCAAATTTAATTGATCAATAAAAAGTTATACCAAGATTGTGTTACGTACGTTAACAGAATTTGTAATGCGCGTATAACTATAATCACACGAGTTAGACAGTCAGTTAAAAACGTTCACAGATTTGGGTCTACCTAACTCAGTTGAATTCGGTAACATTATTATCGTAGGTTAGTATTGCAGGTTATGAACGTTTTGGCAAGAGTACGTATTAGACTACCCTTAAACGTGACTCTGACGTCAAAGTCAAATGATGCAATTTTTGGTGAAAAAGTGGGTTTTTGACTTTGAGTGTATTTGACACCCGTTAACCCAAAATGTCAAGTTTTGTGTCAAATATTTGGAGTGAGATGGGAAAGAGATAAAGCAATTATAAAAATATGTATTTATTAAATTGAGATAAATTCTTATTGGTTGGAGCTTCACTCATGCCTCTCTCCTTTCTCGTCACTTTCTTGACTCGTGTCTCCTTCTTGCCGCCGCATTACATGCGTTTCTTCCATCAGATTCCCTTAACGTCATCTGACGGTTTGTTTTGACGCTACGATATGTTCGGTCTTAAAGGTACAATTGTAGAATATGCACTACAACCGTAGCTAACACACCTTCTTTTTCAGCGAGTACACGGATAAAAGACGTTGATTTTAGAGGTAATTAAACCGATCAAGATCAATTACCTTGTAGACGTAAATAGATCTGTAGACGTTCTAAATGGATCTTAAATCAGTCTAACTCGATCTAAAGGCGGAAAACAATAGACCTAGACTTAATCAAATAACGGTTTGTTCACGTGTAAGATCCTGTTTTCTCAGGTGTTTGGGACGCCGTCCAAAACTATGGGACGCCGTCCAATGGTAAAGGGCTGGACGCCGTCCAGAAGCCTGGACGCCGTCCAGTTGAACTGGCGGGCCAGCTGTGTTCTTTTAGATATTAAATGGGGGTAGTTTGGTCTTTTCACTTGTTGGACGAATCTAAGGCCACAAGATCAGTTCTAGGAGCCTCATTCACTCCACTTTCAACTACCTCCTCCTTCCACTTCAATTCCAGAGAAAGAGAGAGTGATTCTTGTGTGAGAAAGCTCAAATCGAGGAAGAAGAAGTTGATTTTGGGCCAAAGCGTGTGTGTTAAAGTTGTTCATCTAATCACTAGCTTCGTTGTGATTGTGGTGGTATGCTCTAATCTTGATTTCCTTATTTTAATTTGTTTAAGGGTTAGGGTTTGGGTTAGTGATGAACACAAAACCCATATTTGGTGATTTTGGGTGTTCTTGGGTAAGATTGGGTCATGAGGACCCAAGGATGACTAACCTAGGGTTTTGGAGATGTTAAATGGACTTATAAGTCATAATTGGTTAGTTAATTACTAGCACACCTAGTTATTAAGCAAATGGGTGTTAATGGGGTTAGTGGATGACCCGAAATGGGTGTGTGACTTTAAAATGATTAAATGGGTAATAATTGACCTAGTTGGGAAAGATGGGTATGAAATACCCTAATGGTGTATTAGTTAGTGTTGTTGGACCTTAGTCACTAGCTTTTAGTGTTATGTGATGGTCTTGACTTTAAATGGACGGTTATGGTAAAAATGGGGCATTTAATGCATTTAAGTCATTAAATGCACATGAGAGAATTGTTGGTGATAAGTCCAACTAGTTTGTGTGTTGATTGAGTATTTATTGTATTAGGTACTTTGCCTTGAAGCTTGCGAAAGTATAAAACATTTACCGAAGGCGTTAAGGTGAGTGGAATAATTATGCATGTATGTATATAGTGTATTTATTTGTGTGCTATGGTATGAACCACAGAGCCGGTAGTGCCATAGTATGTGCGAGTGTGCTATGATGTGAACCACGGAGCCGGTAGCATCATGGTACGTGTGTTGTAGTGTGAACCATGGAGCCGGTAGCACTATAGCACGAGTCGTTAAAGTGTGAACCACGGAGCCGGTAGCACTATAAAAGAGTATGACTCGAGTTGTGATGTGAACCACGGAGCCGGTAGCATCAAAGTGTGAACCATGGAGCCTGTAGCACTATAAAATGAGGTGTGAACCACGGAGCCGGTAGCACCGAAGTGTGAACCACGGAGCAGGTAGCACTATAAACGGGTATGACTCAAATGCGTAGTGACGTGAACCACGGAGCCTGTAGCGTCGTAGCATTGCGTATGGTGTGAACCACGGAGCCGGTAGCACCATAACGCGTTTATGGTTAACCATATAGTTGTGTATGTGTTGTTGTATAGCACAATATATTATTTCGGTGAATATGCTATTGATTATGCTAGTTGCGGTATTTGGAGGTTATTAGCTTATACTCGGAGTTGGTATGCTAATTGTTATTACTAGCGATTATACGGTGTGTGTAAGTGTATGCAAGTAGGTATATTATATATGTATATGTATAATTATTGCATTCACTAAGCCTTAGCTTACCCTCTCGTTTTTTATCTTTTTATAGGCTCCGGCGTGGACAAGGGTAAGGGCGTTCGTTTGGATTTGTGATCCCGCTTTGTTTTGATAGGGGACGCTTTTGGACATGTTTAGCTTTTGAAGTTTGGCCAATATGTGGGTAGTTTAACCCCAAACACCATGCTCTAGGTGTCGTTTGGAATTTAAACTCTTATGGTCGAACTTGTATTTTTGTACGAAACTCGTAAAACGGCCGATGTGGGCCTGATGTTGTAAAACTTGGTTTTATGGTGGAAACTTCTTAGTTTTAATTATGTTAACATGTTGTGAAAAGGGTTTCGTTTAAAAATGTCGGGAAGCGGGTTTTTCACTCGAGTAAGTTGGACATCCAAGTCAGAATCTGGCAGTTCATTTGGACGCCGTCCAGATCTTCTGGACACCGTCAAAGCCTTCTTCGCTGGACGCCGTCTAGATAACTGGACGCCGTCCAGATGTGTTGAATCAGAAAAGTTTTTTTTAAGGCGTGTTTTTGAGATAACGAACTCAGGTCGTTACAAGTGGTATCAGAGCATGGTCTAAGGGATTTAGGCGACTTGAGATAGGTGCCTAGACTTAGACTTTATTGTGAATGCGCTTTATGCGGGACTTGTAGGAGACTGGTCAGATCGGGAATTGGTTAGTGCCTAGGTTTAGGTGAACTAACTATGCGCTAATTGTTTTGTGTTGTGTTGCAATCATCAAGCGAGATAGACGTTGTACTAGTAAGTTAAAACCGATTTGTATTCTGAAAACCTATTTTTAATATGTTCATTACCATTGAACGTAAAATCCTAAGAATTCACCTGGAATTCATTAGGTCACCTGGACCGAATCGGGTGTCAACCGTAAGAACGGTGGTTGCATAGCATGGTCAAAGACATGATCTTGTGCCAGACTGAAAAACTATAGGGTGATCTTTACTATTGCTCCTACAAAGGATAGTAATTGCATCCGACACGTTTTTGGCCATAATCAAAAGCATGTCACGGGACATTGCCTTAACAGTTTCTTGTTCATCGCTTTCCTTTACAACCGGACGGTAGTTTACCAAAAGGTAATGTACGAAACAAGAATACTGGACGTGTTGCTTTCCTAATACAAGGTTAGCAAGTAGGTGACACAAAACCATAAGTTTTGAGCTAAAATTGTCAAATCTGAAACCCACAAAACCCACAAAACCCACAAAAATATTTTGCAAACACCGGTGAAGGGTTATTCTGGAAAACTTATCTAAGGTAAAAGCTAGAATGAATTTTCAAAAGATCAAATATTTACATAAAGATCCAATTTCCTAAAGAATCTAAATTTTTATAGTCATGTGGGACTGTAAACCACATCGTTACTATCATTGTTTATACCGCCGTATCAAAATCACAGATGTATAAAGTGTGAGAATAAAAAAAGTGATTCGAGTGAAATGTGATTTAATTTCAAGTTCTGTATTGCTTGAGGACAAGCAACGTTCAAGTGTGGGGATATTTGATAATGCTAAAAAGGAACATATATTTAGTATCATTATCCTTCCAATATGTAAAGCTTTTAGTTACTATTGTTCTATTTTTAAGTAATAATCGTTTATATTAAATAAGTGCGAAGACAAAAGAAGAAAATGAAGATTTAAAGACGCAAATGACCAAAAAGCTCAAATGTACAAGATACAATCCAAGTGCTTCAATTTATTGATGAATAACGTTTAAAAATGACAAGAGTACAAGACGCGAAACGCAAAGTACAAGATATCTAAGCGTACGAAAAGGCGTTCGAAAATTCGGAACTGAGACATAAACCGAGCATCAACGTACAACTCAACGGAGCTAAAATTACAAGTCAACTATGCACAAGAATATAATACTATATATAATTAATTATATATATTATATATTATTTTAATCAAAGCAGCCCACGTTTAATTCATTTGGTGAGCTGGAATTCGAAGCTCCACACTCGCGGAGCTGTGAAGCACAAAACCTCCGCACTCGCGGAGCTGTACAGTTGAAAGTGGGCCTATAAAAGGCCGCACATTCTAATCAATTTCCTTACCCATTTTCTATCTATCTCTCTCAATTTATATTTATATTTATATTTTAATTTTAATTTTAAGTTAATAATAATAAGGTTATTGTAAGAATATTTTAAGGTTTTGTAAGTCGGAACTCTGTCCGTGTAACGCTACGCGATAAATAATCACTGTAAGCTATGTTCTTCCTTTTTAAATTAATGTATCGTAAATAAGTTATTATTATGCTTATTTGAGCCGAAGTAATCGTGATGTTAGACTAAATATTAAAGATGGGATTATTGGATTTTGTACCATAATTAAGGTTTGGACAAAAGACCGAAACTTGTGAACATTGGACTATTGACTATTAATAGGTAGGGGGTATTGTCTAATCAAATGAAAACTCATTGGAACCTGTCGAACCTATCTTCAAATTAGTTAATCTAATAATTATTAAAATGATTATGTATGTCCTATTTAGTGACATTTATACGACATCTTTTACGATCATTTAATTAATTATTCGGGTTGGGTAATTGATTATTCATTCTGATCAAGTGGGTAAATTAATATTCATATCTCATTAAAACAGGGGTGGATTACATATAAGGATAATTGGTGTAATTGTTAACAAAGTATTAAAACCTTGGATTATACGCAGTCGATAACCTGGTGTAATCATTAAACAGAGTATTAAAACCTTGTTACAGTTCGAATCCCTAATTAGTTGGAATATTTGACTTCGGGAATAAGGTTAATTTGACGAGTATTTTATAATTATGACCGATGGACTATTATGGACAAAAACCATATAGGTATCAAATAAATCCAGGACAAAGGACAATTAACCCAGATAAATAAATTAAAATCAAAACGTCAAACATCATGATTACGGAAGTTTAAATAAGCATAATACTTTTATTTCATATTTCATCGTACCTTTATTTACTGTCATTTTAATTACTGCAATTTACTTTATCGCAATTTAAATTCCGTCATTTATATTATCGTCATTTATCTTTACGCTTAAAATATAAAATCGACAAACCGGTCATTAAACGGTAAAAACCCCCTTTTATAATATTACTACCTATATATAATTATATATATATTTGTATAAATATAGTTGTTAAAAATATAGTACGTTATCACTAGCTCCCTGTGGAATGAACCGGACTTACTAAAAACAACACTACTCTACGATTAGGTACACTGTCTATAAGTGTTGTAGCAAGGTTTAGGTATATCCATCCGTAAATTAAATAAAACTTGTGTAATTTCGTCGTATTTCGTAGTTAAAAATAATAGTATTTCGTACCCCTCCGCTCACACATCAAGTTTTTGGCGCCGCTGCCGGAGAGCGGTAAAACGCTATATTTTAAAAAAAAAATATTAAAAAATAATAATAATATAAAATGTATATATATATATATATATATATATATATATATATATATATATATATATATATATATTTAAGAGTTTGTTTAATATATATAAAATTAAAATGTATTTTTAGTTTTATTTCTAATTTTTAAAATATAAGTTTATTTTATTCAGAAAAAAAATCAAAGTAAAAAAAAATATTACACGCTGAACCTGTCGAATTTAAGCCTGCAATTGTTTGAATCTGCATACTCCGCACTCGCGGAGGTTTTGGGCAGCTAGGATCCGCACTCGCGGAGCTGTCTGACACGCCTGAACCTCAGACTGCATTAATTACGTTTTAGGGTTTTAATTTAATTATTATTATTATTATTAATTAACCTAATTAGGGTTTATATTTAATATTAATTAGTTTTAGTTTTTAATTAAATTTGTGTTTTTAAGTTTTAATTAGTTTTATTAATTTATAAAATTAATACTTTTATAAAATAATAATATAAAAATAATATTTTTATAAAATTGTATTTTTTTTACATTAAGTTTTATTTTTTTTATATTTCATATCTTTTTAATTGTTTATTCGTATATTGTATATTTTTCGTTCGTAATTAGTCTTAAGCTTAGTTCTTGCCTTAATTATTTTATTTCTAAATTTTTAGGCTTTGACGTAAAATGCCTTAAGTGCTTTTTCTTTAGATTAAGATTTAGACGCTTTAGAAATTTACGATGTCGCTTATCGCTTTAATATTTAATAGATTTTAGTGCCTTTTAAGTAATTGCCGTTTTCCGTTTAGAATTTCTTTAAGCTTTAATACCTTTAGACGCAAGTTTTAATATTTAGTTTTTGGACTTTTAAGTTTCGACGCTCTACTTTCTTATTTTTATTTTTCGACTTTTTATTTTTCGACGTTTTTCGACGCACTCTTTTTCTTTCTCATTTCTACGCTCTAGTTTTTAGGACATAGATTTTTATTTCAAAATTTCGACGAAAAATTATTTTAAGCGGTTAAATTGATAGACATCCAAATTTTTTGGTTCGTAGTAATAGTTGGATTTGTTAGTGGCGAGTTGTGGGCTTCCGATTTAAAGGGTCCTGGCTACCTGCTGCAGCTATTGGCTATTCGAAACGTGGGCAAAATCAGAAAAGTCTATTAATTTGATAACTTATATAATTTTTATCTTTATAACTAATAGGATAGTCAGTGAATGCACCGAGCAAAACGTTCACCACCTTTCATACATTCACCACCTGTAACTCGATCAAGACATCTAGCCAATATTGTCGCCGTTGATTTTTCTTTAGAATCATCATCTAGTCAACCAAGTACTGCAATTCAAATTTCCGATAATTCATTTTTTGAACCCGACCTCACAATTAAGAACCCGGAGGATATTCAAGGACACTTCCAAGATCCTGGACCACTAATCATTCCTCCTGAACTACAAACCATTAAATCAGAATCCTCTAGTGATTCAGATTCAACAAATTCAATCATGGAAAATCAAGAACCTCTAAGTATGGAAGACCGAATGAGAGCCACACGCACGGGCCAATGTCACGCCATTATTAAGCCAGATGTTAATGCGCCAGATTATGAAATCAAAGGACAAATCCTACACATGGTAACTAATCAATGCCAATTTAGTGGTACTCCAAAAGAAGATCCAAACGAACATCTTCGAACCTTTAATAGGATCTGTACTCTATTTAAAATCAGAGAAGTTGAGGATGAACAGATCTATCTCATGTTGTTTCCCTGGACTTTAAAGGGAGAAGCCAAAGATTGGTTAGAATCGTTACCCGAAGGAGCGATTGATACATGGGATGTTTTAGTTGAAAATTTTTTTAAAATATTCTTTCAGGCATCCAAAGCCGTAAGACTTCAAGGAGAAATTGTTACATTCGCGCAAAAGCCAAATGAAACATTATATGAGGCGTGGACAAGATTTGGAAAGTTGTTGAGAGGATGTCCTCAGCACGGTTTAGAGACTTATCAAATAGTACAAATATTCTACCAAGGTGTCAACATTACTACACGAAAAGACATCGACATAGCAGCTGGTGGTTCCATTATGAAGAAAACCGCAACCGAAGCTCACAAAATTATTAATAACACAGCCTCCCACTTACATGAGTGGCACCAGGAAAAAGATATTTTTCGTTCATCTAAAGCGGCTAGAGCCGATTCTAGCCATGACTTTGATTCCGTTTCCGCAAAACTAGATGCTTTCGAGAGACGAATGGAAAAGATGACTAAAGATATTCACGCAATACGAACCAGTTGTGAGCAATGCGGTGGACCACACTTAACGAAAGATTGTCACATTGAGCAAACAATGGAACAACGAGAGAATGTTTCCTACATGAACCAAAGACCGGGAAATAATTATCAAAATAATTATCAACCGCCAAGGCCAAACTTTAATCGAAATCAAAACATTCTTTACAATTCAAATGGACCTAACAATAACTCGTATAACCAACAAGGTCCGAATAACCAACCAACTCAAAACAACACTTTCAATCAACAAAGACCTGGCTTGTATAAACCACCACAACAAACCGAAGAGAAAAAGCCAAATCTGGAAGAAATGATGGCAAAGCTAATGGAATCTCAAACACAATTTATTACATCTCAAACCCAAACAAATGAGAGGTTTGATCAGTCATTAAGAACTCAACAAGCTTCCATTTTGAATCTAGAAAAACACGTAGGTACTCTTGCTAGCATGATGAGTGAGAGGGGACAAGGAAAGCTACCGAGTAATACTGAAGTAAATCCTCGAAATGAGAATGTTAATATGGTGTCAACAAATTCTGAAAAACCATCATCAGAATATGGGAAGGTTTTAGATGTGAGTAACAATGAAGAAGTTACACCACCACCACCACCTGAGTATGTAAAGCCAGTGGTGGTACCATACAGACCACGCATCCCGTTTCCAAGAAAAGGAGTTGAGTATGAGCAAGTGATAGGTAATAAAGTTTGTGATACCTCTGGAAAGAAGAAGAAGAATAAGAAAGTGCAAGAAACAAAAATTGTAAAAGTAAACCCGGTGAAGACAGTTCCACCAAAACCTCCACCAAGGTTGGGTGATCCGGGTGAATTTATTGTTCCTTGTCTACTTAGTGATTGTGTCATGTATGATGCACTAGCAGATTTAGGTGCGAGTGTGAGTGTTATGCCTCTTTCATTATATAAGAGATTAGGAGTAGGTGAGTTAAGTTCAAAGAAAATGAGTGTTCGACTCTTTGATCAAACCATTAAGCACTCAGTTGGAATTGCTGACAACCTACCCGTTCAAGTAGGTAATTTAACCTTTCTAGTCGAATTTATTGTCATTGACATAAAAGAGGACTCAAACGTTCCACTAATTTTAGGTCGACCATTCTTAGCGTCCACCGGGGCGTTATTTGATGTAAGAAAGGGTAGAATGACACTTAGCAATGATGACAATTCGGTCACCTTTGTGATTCGAAAGTCTAAATCTCCACCAACCAACACCGTTGAACCAATAAAAACGATCGATGAGAAGCATATTGTTTTACCAACTCCAACGGTAGTGCTTAGCAATAATAAAACGCCTAAGTGTAGGGAAGATGAAGTAACACCTAAAGATAACCTGAGAACAAAGAACCCCGTTGTTAATACGAAATTAAATGACCCCTTTATTAATAGTTCAATGAAGAAACTTATTAAACGGGTTCACGATGCTAGAACCAAGGGGAACTTTAAGTTATGTAACCGGTTAGTATCCAATCTATCGCCTAAAGAAAAGGCGAAACTAGTTGAATTTATGGATATTACACAGGAATCCGACCAATGGCTTAAAGCAAAAGTCACAGATATGCAAGTTGATTATGGTCCAAGAGAAATTGATAATGAAGTTAGTCACAATTTCGACACCACAGCTACCTAAGTGTGGGGAGATTCAAATGTTCTAAAAAGAAAATGTTGTTTAGAGTTAGTTGTTCTGTTCTCGTGTAGTTCCGAGAATGGAATCCGATTGGTCTTTTCCACTAGCAGACACTAAAGAACTAGTTTTCTCCCTCCATTCTAAATTTTTTTTGTTTTGTAGGTTTTGTATAAAATTATATGCATTTTTAAATTTAAGTTTTGTGTGAATTTTAAAAAAAAATTACTTTATTTCATTAAGTTTAAAAAATGATTTCTAAAATTCATCGTAAGTTGAAGACTAGGTCATGGAACCGAAATTGCTTTACCCGAGGGCGGGGCGAAAAATTTTGTTATCATTATTTTTAATATTATTGATCTAAAGTATACCAAAAAAATTTAAAAAACCGAAAATCTTTGTTTTTAAAACAATCACTTTAAAATCGACAAATTTTAAATTTTATCGAGGGACGGACTAGGTAAACGTACCGAAACTACCTAAAGTAAAAGGAAACAAAATTTTAAAAATTATTCATTTAAATTGTTTTAATAAATAAAGGTTTATATATATATATATATATATATATATATATATATATATATATATATATATATATATATATATATATATATATATATATATATATATATATATATATATATATATATATATATATATATTATATGTTTGTAGTTTATCTTATGTACAAAACAGGGTAAAACAGCGCACTTTCAAAGACTGACATTAAGTTCAGCAAAAGCTACTAATTTTAACGATAAGACGTAAAATATCAAATGTGATATAAAAACAATATGTTTGCAAACTCGATATTTTTAATCATTTTCCTACGCTAATCACCCTCATGAATTTATAATTATAGTCTGATTTCATGCAAATGAGGGCATTGCATGATCTCAAGTGTGGGGAGGGTTATAAATTCTCTCGGGTTTACACTTAGTTTAATTGCCAAATTTTGTGAAAATTTGAAAATTTTCAGTTAAATGAATTCAAAATTATGTTTATACATATTTATGAACGATAAAACTAGGTGATAATACCGAAATTATTGTTACCTCGGAAAGGACATAAATTGAGAAAAAATCCGAAACGCTTGAATTCATTTAAAATGGAATAGAAGAGAATAAAAAGGCAAAGAAAGACATATATCACATATATTTGTACAAGATTATTGCAGGTACTTTTGCGTTGGACAATACTAATCAGTTTTACCTGATTTACTATAATATATTTGAAAGAAAGATGGATCTACACGATGAATCAATTCCATCATTAAAAGGAAGTAAAGTCTTCTGAAAAAGACACGCGCTTCTTGATTTAGGTCAGGAAGTTGTCGTCCAGACCAGCTGTAGGTTGACGAAAAATCTAGAAAAGTCATCTCTAAAATTAGCAGGAAATCCACGGACCTCATCATCAAACAGGGTCGCCAAGTGGTCAGATTTATCCTAACCATGAGAAGGATTTATCTCGTAAAATGAGGAAAGCGTCGTGCAAATTAGCTTGATAAGACTAATGAATCAGACCCCCAGAAAGGATAATCTCCTTAAAGATTAAAAATCAGCATTTAAGACTGATATTACTCAATCCTTGAGATTGACCATAAAGATTGAGATTTACAAACTCATGGAATTCAATGATATCTAAACTCGAGCTTGAACGAGAAAATATTTTGATCAAATTAAAACCGATTTGTTTTCTGAAAACCTATTTTTAATACGTTCATTACCATTAAACGTAAAATCCTAAGAATTCACCTGAAATTCATTAGGTCACCTGAACGAATCGGGTGTCAACCGTAAGAACGGTGGTTGCATAGCATGGTCGAAGACAGGATCTTGTGCCAGACCGAAAAACTATAGAGTGATCTTTACTATTGCTCCTATAAAGGATAGTAATTGCATCCGACACATTTTTGACCATAATCAAAAGCATGTCACGGGACATTGCCTTAACAGTTTCTTGTTCATTGCTTTCCTTTACAACCGGACGGTAGTTTACCAAAAGGTAATGTACGAAACAAGTATACTGGACGTGTTGCTTTCCTAATACAAGGTTAGCAAGTGGGTGACACAAAACCGCAAGTTTTGAGCTAAAATTGTCAAATCTGAAACCCACAAAACCCACAAAAATATTTTGCAAACACCGGTGAAGGGTTATTCTGGAAAACTTATCTAAGGTAAAAGCTAGAATGAATTTTCAAATGATCAAATATTTACATAAAGATCCAATTTCCTAAAGGATCTAAATTTTTATAGTCATGTGGGACTGTAAACCACATCGTTACTATCATTGTTTACACCGCCGTATCAAAATCACTGATGTATAAAACATGAGAATAAAAAAAGTGATTCGAGTGAAGTGTGGTTTAATTTCAAGTTCTGTATTGCTTGAGGGCAAGCAACGTTCAAGTGTGGGGATATTTGATAATGCTAAAAAGGAACATATATTTAGTATCAATATCCTTATAATATGTAAAGCTTTTAGTTACTATTGTTCTATTTTTAAGTAATAATCGTTTATATTAAATAAGTGCGAAGACAAAAGAAGAAAATGAAGATTTAAAGACGCAAATGACCAAAAAGCTCAAATGTACAAGATACAATCCAAGTGGTTCAATTTATTGATGAATAACGTTTAAAAATGACAAGATTACAAGCCGCGAAACGCAAAGTACAAAATATCTAAGCGTACAAAAAGGCGTTCGAAAATTTGGAACTGAGACATAAACCGAGCATCAACGTACAACTCAACGGAGCTAAAATTACAAGTCAACTATGCAAAAGAATATAATATTATATATAATTAATTATATATATATATATATAATATATATTATTTTAATCAAAGCAGCCCACGTTTAATTCATTTGGTGAGCTGAAATCCGAAGCTTCGCACTCGCGGAGCTGTGAAGCACAAAACCTCCGCACTTGCGGAGCTGTACAGTTCAAAGTGGGCCTATAAAAGGCCGCGCATTCTGATCAATTTCCTTACCCGTTTTCTATCTATCTCTCTCAATTTATATTTATATTTATATTTTAATTTTAATTTTAATTTTAAGTTAATAATAATAAGGTTATTGTAAGAATATTTTAAGGTTTTGTAAGTCGGAACTCTGTCCGTGTAACGCTACGCGATAAATAATCACTGTAAGCTATGTTCTTCCTTTTTAAATTAATGTATCGTAACTAAGTTATTATTATGCTTATTTGAGCCGAAGTAATCGTGATGTTAGACTAAATATTAAAGATGGGATTATTGGATTTTGTACCATAATTAAGGTTTGGACAAAAGACCGAAACTTGCGAACATTGGACTATTGACTATTAATAGGTAGGGGGTATTGTCTAATCGAATGACAACTCATTGGAACCTGTCGAACCTATCTTCAAATTAGTTAATCTAATAATTATTAAAATGATTATGTATGTCCTATTTAGTGACGTTTATACGACATCTTTTACGATCATTTAATTAATTATTCGGGTTGGGTAATTGATTATTCATTCTGATCAAGTGGGTAAATTAATATTCATATCTCATTAAAACAGGGGTGGATTACATACAAGGATAATTGGTGTAATTATTAACAAAGTATTAAAACCTTGGATTATACGCAGTCGATAACCTGGTGTAATCATTAAACAAAGTATTAAAACCTTGTTACAGTTCGAATCCCTAATTAGTTGGAATATTTGACTTCGGGAATAAGGTTAATTTGACGAGCATTTTATAATTATGACCGATAGACTATTATGGACAAAAACCAGATAGGTATCAAATAAATCTTGGACAAAGGACAATTAACCCAGCTAAATAAATTAAAATCAAAATGTCAAACATCATGATTACGGAAGTTTAAATAAGCATAATACTTTTATTTCATATTTCATCGTACCTTTATTTACTGTCATTTTAATTACTGCAATTTACTTTATCGCAATTTAAATTTCGTCATTTATATTATCGTCATTTATCATTACGCTTAAAATATAAAATCGACAAACCGGTCATTAAACGGTAAAAACCCCCTTTTATAATATTACTACCTATATATAATTATATATATATTTGTATAAATATAGTTGTTAAAAATATAGTATGTTATCACTAGCTCCCTGTGGAATGAACCGGACTTACTAAAAACTACACTACTCTACGATTAGGTACACTGTCTATAAGTGTTGTAGCAAGGTTTAGGTATATCCATCCGTAAATTAAATAAAACTTGTGTAATTTCGTCGTATTTCGTAGTAAACAATAATAGTATTTCGTACCCCTCCGCTCACACATCAGTTACGGGTTCAAATCGTGTCAAACAAGCGAAGTACGACAATTGTTGAGCAAGATGGGGTGGTGAGGTGTATATGTATATATTTGCGTCTTGTCATCTCGTTTTGTTATTTAACCTATTTCCGTTTTATAGTATGAAGACGAGAAACGAACCCGAGAACAATGATGGAGGTACGAGTGAGGATGTTGAGTTCACGGCCAAGGTTGAGGCCATCTTTAAATGTCAAAAAGCGGAGTTCCTCGAAGACGTTAAGAAGATGTTTCTAGATACGATTGACGAGCAACTAGTCAATGTGGTTAAGGAACAAGTTAAGCTTGTTCTACAAGAAGATAATGTAGGAACACGGGACTTTTTCTACAAGAATTTCAAGGATTCTCAACCTCCCACCTTTGATGGTGAACGAGACCCACTTAAGAGTGCCCGTTGGATCTCCGACATGGAGGGGGCTTTTCGTACTTGTGAATGCCCTCTCGATAAGAAGACAAGGTACGGGTGTAGTATGTTGCGGGGCGATGCTAAATTGTGGTGGGATGCGAAGATCCAACTTTATGGTGAAGAATAATGTATGGATTTCACTTGGGAAGGGTTCAAGGTAGAGTTTTTCAATGAGTACCTAATTTCGACCGATCTTACTAGACTTAAGGACGAGTTGCGTGCCTTGAGGCAAGGGTCGATGGATTTGAACACTCTCAAATCCGTTTTCTTGTCAAAGACCCAATTTTTCCCGGAGTACGTCGGGAATGATAAAATGTTGAAGGAAGATTTCTATCGAATCTTGAACGACAACTATCAAGATAAGATTAGTGTAAACATGATGAAAACTTTTGATGAGTTTTTTGATATGGCCAAAGGTTTTGAGTCGCTCGCTTTGAGAAAGAGTGGCTTTACTTTTGGCAAGAGGAAGTTTGAAGCTACTAGTCATTCAAACAAGAAAAGTAAGGGTGCGAGTGAGAGTGTTGGTAGTGTGAAGAAGGGTACGTCCGGGGGTTATGGACCCAAATGTTATAATTGTGGGCGACAATGACACATGGCTCGCGATTGCACCATGCCATCTTCTACAACCAAACTCACTTGTTATAATTGTGGTAAGGAAGGGCACCGAAGGCCGGAGTGTCCCAATTTGAATACCGATCATGTTAAAAAGTTAGAGAAGGCGGCGGGTACGGCTCGGGGACGAAATTACTTAATGACTAATGATGAAGCCAAGCAATCAAACGAAGTTATCTCAGGTACTTTCATGGTTAACTCTAATCCAGAAAGGATCCTATTTGATAGCGGTGCTAATTTATCGTTTGTTTCTCCAAGATTTGTGTCTAAGCTTGATAAACCACTAGCTAAGTTAAGTCATCCGGTAGAAGTTGAAATAGCGGATGGTAAGACGGTGCTACGGGTTGATGTTTGTAATGATTGTGACATTATGTTTGGTTCCGGAGCGTTTAAAATTGATCTTATCCCGATGACCTTGGGTTAATTCGATATTGTCGTTGGTATGGATTGGCTCGATCGCTATAGAGTCGATATTGCATGCCATGAAAAATCTATTTGTGTGAAGACCCCAAGTGGGGGAGAGTTAATAATTCATGGTGAGAGGCGGAGAAGACTTGTGCCATTATGCACTATTGCACGGGCACGTCGTTTTCTTAGTAGTGGTGGTATGGCTTTTCTTGCTCATGTAGTTGATACTCGTGAGGAGCCACCATCCATTCGTGAAATTCCGATGGTTAGTGAATTCGAAGACGTTTTTTCAGATGAATTATCGGGTGTTCCGGCGGAAAGACAAGTTGAATTTCGCATTGAGTTGGTTCCGGGGGCTACTCCCATTGCTAAAATTCCTTATCGTTTAGCACCAACGGAAATGCAAGAGTTGTTAAATCAAACCTAAGAATTACTTGAAAAGGGTTTTATTCGACCGAGTGCTTCTCCATGGGGCGCTCCGATTTTATTCGTGAAGAAGAAGGATGGGAGTATGTGGATGTGCATCGATTATCGGGAGTTGAATAAAGTGACGATAAAGAATCGTTATCCATTACCTCGGATTGATGATTTGTTTGATCAACTCCAAGGCGCGACTTACTTCTCTAAAATCGACTTACGGTCCGGCTATCACCAAATGCGGGTCCGTGAGGAAGATATTGAGAAAACGGCATTTCGAACGCGTTATGTGCATTTTGAGTTTGTAGTTATGCCTTTCGGTCTTACGAATGCACCGGCAGCATTCATGGATCTTATGAACCGAGTGTGCCAACCTATGTTGGACAAGTCGGTGATTGTGTTCATTGATGACAAACTTATCTATTCGAAGAGTATGAAGGAACATGAACATCATTTGCGTGGTGTGTTGAAGACGTTGCGGAAGGAGAAGTTGTATGCAAAATTCTCCAAATGTGAATTTTGGCTAAGGGAAGTTCAATTCCTTGGCCATATTGTGAACAAGGATGGTATTCAAGTAGATCCAGGGAAGATTGAGATGGTGAAGAGTTGGGGATGACCGACTACGCCTACGAAAATCCAAAGTTTTCTCGGATTGGCCGGTTATTATCGTCGTTTTATCCAAGACTTTTCTAAAATCGCTTCTCCATTGACAAAGTTAACGAGAAAGAACGCGAGATTTAATTGGGAAAACGAGCAAGAAATTGCCTTCCAATTGTTAAAAGAGAAGTTATGTCAAGCTCCGGTTTTAGTGTTGCTGGAAGGTGTAGAAGACATGACGGTTTATTGTGATGCGTCTTTAAATGGGCTCGGGTGTGTTCTAATGCAAAGAGGTAAAGTCATCGCTTATGCCTCTCGATAATTAAAGGAACACGAAACGAGATACCCAACTCACGACCTTGAATTGGCGGCGGTGGTTCATGCGTTGAAAATTTGGCGCCATTACTTGTATGGTGTTAAGTGTACAATTTATTCGGATCATAAGAGTTTGAAACATCTTTTTGATCAAAGAGATTTGAATTATCGTCAACGTAGATGGATGGATGTGGTGAAAGACGATGATTGTTAAATCTTATATCATCCAGGTAAGGCAAACGTGGCCGCGGATGCGTTAAGTCGGAAGAGTCAACATCCGGCAATACAAGTAGGGTCGTTACACATGATTATTACTAACGATTTTCTTTTAAAGCTTGGTGAGACTCAAATCGAAGCTTTTGTTAACAATAAGCATGAGGAACGAATCGTGGTACAAACAGAGTTTATTACCTTAGGTCCGCATGGTTTGTTATCTTTTCAAGGAAGAGTGTAGGTGCCTAAAATGGGTGATCATCGACGAGTGCTACTTGATGAAGCACATAAGTCAAAGTATTCCATTCATCCGGGTGCGACAAAAATGTATCTTGATTTGAGGAAGGAGTATTGGTGGCTGATAATGCTAAAAACGAACATATATTTCATAGCATTATCCTTCAAGAAAGACAAGCTTTTAGTTGTAGTTGTTCTATTTACAAGTGATATTCGTTTAAATAATAAAAGGTGAAGACAAAAGACAGATTCGACGATTTGAAGACGCAAATGACCAAAACGCTAAAGAGTACAAAGTACAATCCAAGTGGTTCAATTTATTGATGAGAAACGTCTCAAAATTACAAGAGTACAAGCCGCAAAATGCAAAGTACAAGATATTAAATTGTACGCAAGGACGTTCGAAAATCCAGAACCGGGACCTGAGCCAACTATCAACGCGCGATGCAACGGACCTAAAATTACCAAGTCTACTATGCACAAGAATATAATATAATATATATAATTATATAAAAATATATATATTATATTATATATTAAAATATAATGTCGACAAGCAAGAAAAAAAAATGATGTGAGCTGGATCCCTAGGCCATGCGATCGCATGGCCAGCATGAACAAAATCCATGCGATCGCATGGCAGCAAATTGTTGGTCAGGTTCTATAAATTGGCCAGTTGCTCGACGAATTTTACACACACCATATCAACTGATATCTTCACTCTCTCTCAATTTATATTTATATTTTATAATTATAATTATAATTTTAAGTTAATAATAATAATAAGGTTATAGTGGCGAATGTTGTAAGTTTGTAAGTCGAAATTCTGTCCGTGTAACACTACGTGATTAATACTCATTGTAAGTTATGTTCAACCTTTTTAAATTAATGTCTCGTAGCTAAGTTATTATTAGGCTTATTTAAGCCGAAGTAATCGCGATGTTGGACTAAATATTAAGACAGGGTAATTGGGTTTTGGACCATAATTGGGGTGTGGACAAAAGACCGACACTTGTGGAAATTTGACTATGGGCTATTAATGGGCTTTATATTTGTTTAACTGAATGATAGTTCGTTAATTTAATATAGAGATTTACAATTTGAGGTAATTATAAATAACCACATACACTCGATCGGATACGATGGGCGGGATATTTGTAAATACTAATAATCGTTCATTTGACCGGACACGGGAATGAATTAGTAGTCATTGGACTCAATAAAACAGGGGTGGATTACATACAAGGACACTTGGTGTAATTGTTAATAAAGTATTAAAACCTTGGATTGCACACAGTCGATAACCTGGTATATTCATTAACAATGTATTAAAACCTTATTACAGTTTAAGTTCCTAATTAGTTGGAATATTTGACTTCGGGTATAAGGATAATTTGACGAGGACACTCGCACTTTATACTTATGACTGATGGACTGTTATGGACAAAAACCAGATGGACATATCGAATAATCCAGGACAAAGGACAATTAACCCATGGTAATAAATTAAAATCAACACGTCGAACATCATGATTACGGAAGTTTAAATAAGCATAATTCCTTTATTTTATATCTCATCGCACTTTTATTTACTGTCATTTTATTTATTGCTCTTTTAAATTATTGCACTTTTATTTATCGCATTTTTATTTACCGTCATTTACTTTACGCTTTAAATTAAGTCATTTGTATATTTAATATTTTACATTAGGTTTTAATTGTGACTTAAGACATAAAATCGACAAACCGATCATTAAACGGTAAAACCCCCTTTTTATAATAATAATACTACCTATATATATATATATATATTTATATACAAATATAGTTTAAAATATAATGTAGCGTTAAATTTAGTTGTATCCCTGTGGAACGAACCTGACTTACTAAAAACTACACTACTCTACGATTAGGTACACTGCCTATAAGTGTTGTAGCAAGGTTTAGGTATATCCATTCTATATATAAATAAATAACTTGTGTAAAATTGTATCGTATTTAATAGTATTTCGTAGTAAAATATAATCTATTTCATACTACACCTCGCACACATCAAGTATTTTTGGCGCCGCTGTTGGGGAGCTTCAACAAAGTCGAAAGCGAAACGCTATAAAAAAAATTTATTAAGTTTTTAATCTATTTTTGTAAAAATATAGTAAGTTTTAAATATTAAAAACAAAAATTTAAAAACAAGAAAAAAAGAAAAATATATTTCTATATTTTTAAGTATTTAAATTAAAAAGTTTATATTTTTATTTATTTATTAAAAGTTATAAAAACTAATAAATAAATTATTTTTTTTATTTATAAGTTTTATTTAAGTTATTTTATTTTTATTTTATAAAAAAATAATAATAATTAAGTATTCGGGCCCAACTGTTGCAGCCCAAATAACTGGCCTGGTAACCGTTACCATGCGACCACATGAGATTAACCCTTTAACTCCATGCGACCGCATGACCCTGTCTGACAGGTCTGATCCTTAAACTGAATAGAATTAGGGTTAGTTTTATTATATAATTAATTATAATTAGGGTTTAATTAAAATATTAATTGGTTTAAATTAGTTTTATTTTTAGTTTTAATTAGTATTATTAAGTTTAATAATTATTATAAAATATATAAAACAAATACTTTCATATAAATAATATAAAAATAATATTTTTATTAAAATTGTATTTTTATAACTTTAAGTTTTATTTTTATATTTCGCATCTTTTTAATCGTTTAATTCATAATTTGTATATTTTTCGTTCATACTTAGTTTTAAATTTAGTATTTGCCGTAGTTACTTTATTTCTAGATTTCTAGGCCTTGCCGTAAAATCCCTTAAGTACTTTTTCTTTAGACTAAGATTTAGGTGCTTTAGAATTTTACGACGTCGCTTATCGCTTAAATATTTAATAGATTTTAGTGCCTATTTAAGTTATTACTGTTTTGGATATAGAATTCCTTTAAGCTTTAATACCTTTAGACGTAACTTTTAATATTTAGTTTTTAGACTTTTAAGTTTCGACGCTTTACTTTCTTATTTTGATTTTTCGACCTTTTATTTTTCGACGTTTTTCGACGCAATCTTTTTCTTTCTCATTTCTACGCTCTAGTTTTTAGGACATAGAATTTTCTTTATTTTCTTTAAATTTCGACAAAAAATTATTTTAAGCGGTTAAATTGATAGACCTCCAAAATTTTCTGCTTCGTAGTAATAGTTGGATTTGTTAGTGGCGAGTTGTGGGCTTCTGATTTAAAGGGTCCTAGCTACCTGCGGCATCAATTGGCTATTCGAAACGTGGGCAAAAGCAGAAAAGTCTATAAATTTGATAACTTATATAATTTTTATCTTTATAACTAATAGGATATTCAGTGAATGCACCGAGCAAAACGTTCACCACCTTTCATATGTTCACCACCTGTAACTCGATCAAGACATCTAGCCAATATTGTCGCCGTTGATTTTTCTTTGGAATCGTCATCTAGTCGACCAAGTACTCCAATTCAAATTTCCGAGAATCCATTTTTTGAACCCGACCTCACAATTGAGAATCCGGAGGATATTCAGGGACAATTCAGAGATCCTGAACCACTAATCTTTCCTCCTGAACCACAAATCACTCATCCAGAGATTGTCGAGGAAGAAACCATTAAGTCAGAATCCTCTAGTGATTCAGATTCAACAAATTCAATCATGGAAAATCTGGAACCTCTAAGTATGGAAGACCGAATGAGGGCTAAACGCACTGGCCAAGGTCACGCAATTACTCAACCAGACATTAATGCACCAGATTATGAAATAAAAGGACAAATCCTACACATGATAACTAATCAATGCCAATTTAGTGGTGCGCCGAAGGAAGATCCAAACGAACATCTTCGTACCTTTAATAGGATCTGTACTCTATTCAAAATCAAAGAAGTTGAGGATGAACAGATCTATCTCATGTTATTTCCCTGGACTTTAAAGGGAGAAGCCAAAGATTGGTTAGAATTGTTACCTGAAGGGGCGATTGACACATGGGATGTCTTAGTTGAAAAATTCCTTAAACAATTCTTTCCAGCATCTAAAGCTGTGAGACTTCAAGGAGAAATTGTTACGTTCACGCAAAAGCCAAATGAAACTCTATATGAGGAGTGGACAAGATTTGGAAAGTTGTTGAGAGGATGTCCTCAACATGGTTTAGACACTTATCAAATAGTACAAATATTCTACCAAGGATGCGACATTACCATACGAAAAGACATCGATATAGCACCTGGTGGTTCCATTATGAAGAAAACCGCAACTGAAGCTTACAAAATTATTGATAACACTACTTCCCACTCACATGAGTGGCATCAAGAAAAAGACATCGTTAGATCATCTAAAGCAGCTAGAGCCGATTCTAGCAATGACTTTGATTCCATTTCCGCAAAGTTAGATGCTTTCGAGAGACGAATGGAAAAGATGACTAAGGATATTCACGCAATACGAATTAGTTGTGAGCAGTGTGGAGGACCACATTTGACAAAAGATTGTCTCAGTATTGAACAAACAATGAAACAAAGAGAGAATGTTTCATACATGAACCAAAGGCCTGGAAATAATTATCAAAGTAATTATCAACCGCCAAGACCAAACTACAATCAGAATTATAATCGAAATGTTCCATACAACAACCAACATGGTCTTAGCAATCAACAAGTATCTAACAATACTTACAATCAACAAAGACCTATTTTTCCAATTAAACCACCACAAACCGATGATAAAAAGACAAATTTAGAAGACAAGATGTCGAAGCTAGTTGAATCTCAAACACAGTTTTTCACATATCAGAAACAAACCAATGAACAAAATGCTCAAGCATTTAGAAATCAACAAGCTTCTATTCAAAATCTGGAACAAGAAGTAAGCAACCTAGCAAAGTTGATAGGTGAAAGAAAACCGGAAAGTCTACCTAGCGATACAAATGCTAATCCCCGAAATGAAACAGCTAAAGCCATTACACTGAGAAGTGGTATTACACTTAAATCACCTGAAATGCCTGTAATTTCTGATGACTCTATTCCTACTCCACAGGCACCACAGCCTGAGCAAGATAAGGAAAAAGAACCGGTAGTTGAAAAGGTTAATGAAGATAACACCGTTAAGGCTAAACCTTATGTTAAACCATATACCAACCACCACTTCCTTACCCGGGTAAAATGAGAAAAGAAAGACTTGAAGTCGAGCAATCCAAATTCTTGAATATGTTTAAACAAATAAATGTAAATCTTCCTTTCATTGATGTGATTTCAGGAATGCCAAGGTATGCCAAATTCCTGAAAGATCTAATCACAAATAGAAAGAAAATGGAAGAACTTTCGGCTGTTACTATGAATGCTAATTGTTCTGCAGTACTGTTGAATAAACTACCAGAAAAACTCTCAGATCCAGGAAGTTTCACAATTCCATGTTTTCTGGGTAGCATTAGTTCAATAGAAGTATTGTCAGACTTAGGTGCTAGTATAAATTTAATGCCGTATTCACTATACGCTAAACTAGACCTCGGAGAATTAAAACCACCAAGAATAACCAGACAACTAGCAGATCGATCAGTAAAATATCCTAGAGGGATAATGGAAAACATGCTAGTTAAAGTTGGTACTTTAGTATTTCCAGTAGATTTTGTTATTCTGGACATGGAAGAAGATTCTCGAGTTCCTCTCATACTAGGAAGACCATTCTTAAACACAGCCAAAGCAATAATAGACATGTTCGGTAAGAAACTGACCATAAGTATAGAGGACGAGAGTGTTACCTTTTCTGTTAATAGAGCCATGCAACAACCACAATCTGCAGATGATACATGTTATTATATTCAAACTATAGATTCACATGCAGAATTGTTGCAAGAATTTCTAGAATTACAAGGAACAGGAGAATGTTCTTTAGGAGATGAAACTGAACCAATTGATGAAGCTGAAATGTTAGCTACACTCATGGCTAATGAATACTAACCAACAACAGAAGAACTTCAAATGCTAAAAGAAGAAGACAGATATCGATACAAATCATCGATAGAAGAACCACCGATATTAGATTTAAAGCCACTTCCAAACCATTTGAAATACGCTTATTTACATGGAGAATCTGAATTACCTGTAATAATATCGTCTTCTCTTACTGAAAATGAAAAATCTCAACTCATTTCTATGCTAAAAGCTCATAAACCAGCTTTTACATGGAAGATTCATGACATTAAAGGCATAAGTCCTTCGTATTGCACACATAAAATCCTTATGGAAGAAGGTCATAAAACCTATGTGCAACGCCAACGAAGACTAAATCCTAATATGCAAGATGTCGTTAAGAAAGAAATTATTAAACTGCTAGATGCAGGTTTAATTTATCCAATCTCTGATAGTCCTTGGGTAAGCCCAGTTCAATGCGTACCTAAGAAGGTGGCATGACTGTCATCACAAATGAAAAAAATGAGCTTATTCTTACTAGGACTGTAACAGGATGGCGTGTCTGTATTGATTATAGAAAATTAAATGACGCCACCAGAAAAGATCACTTTCCCTTACCTTTCATTGATCAAATGTTGGAAAGATTAGCAGGGAATAGTTACTATTGTTTTCTTGATGGTTTCTCCGGATACTTTCAAATTCGAATCGCACCCGAGGACCAAGAGAAAACCACATTCACGTGCCCTTATGGTACTTTTGCTTACAAATGCATGCCATTTGGACTTTGCAACGCCCCTGCAACCTTTCAAAGGTGCATGATGGCGATTTTTCACGAAATGATAGAAGAATGCATGGAAGTTTTCATGGATGACTTTTCAGTCTTCGGTGATACTTTTGAAACATGTCTAGTTAATCTTGAACGAATGCTTATTAGATGTGAGCAATCAAATCTAGTACTTAATTGGGAGAAATGCCATTTCATGATTAGAGAAGGCATAGTTCTTGGTCATAAAATTTCAAAGGAAGGAATTGAAGTGGATAGAGCTAAAGTAGATGTAATTGCTAAACTTCCACATCCCACCAATGTTAGAGGAGTTAGGAGTTTTCTAGGGCATGCCGGTTTTTACCGACGTTTCATAAAAGATTTTTCTAAAATTGCCACTCCTATGAATAAACTCCTAGAAAAGGATGCTCCATTCATCTTTTCGGATGAATGCATCAAATCTTTTAATATTCTTAAAGAAAAACTCACTAATGAGCCGATCATGATAACTCCAAATTAGAATTTACCATTCTAACTCATGTGCGATGCAAGTGATTTTGCAATGGGAGCCGTTTTAGGACAAAGGATTGAAAAACGATTTCAACCTATTTATTACGCTAGTAAGATGTTACAAGGAGCACAAACAAATTACACAACTACTGAAAAAGAACTCCTTGCTATTGTCTTTGCTTTTGACAAATTTCGTTCATATCTTGTTCTAGCTAAAATGGTGGTCTATACAGACCATTCTGCTCTTAGATACCTATTTTCGAAACAAGATGCCAAACCACGATTAATACGTTGGATCTTACTCTTACAAGAGTTCGATATTGAAATCTGAGACAAAAAGGGAGCAGAAAATCTCGCCACTGATCATCTTTCTCGTCTTGAAAATCCTGAATTAGAAGTTCTAAATGAATCGGCCATACAAGATAACTTTTCTGATGAATATCTTTTAAAGATCGATTATAATGAAATTCCATGGTTTGCAGACTATGCAAACTTCTTAGTATTTGGATTCCTTGAAAAAGGGTTGTCGTACCAAAAACGAAAGAAATTCTTTAGTGATATAAAACACTATTTCTGGGAAGATCCACATTTGTTTAAAAGTTGTCCCGATGGAATAATACGCCGATGCGTATTCGGAGATGAATCTAGTCAAATCCTAAACCATTGTCACACAGGACCAACAGGAGGGCATTATGGGCCTCAACTCACAGCAAGAAAAGTCTTCGATGCTGGATTTTATTGGCCTACAATTTTCAAAGACGCACACCTTCTTTGTAAATCATGTGATGCTTGTCAAAGGGCCAGAAAAATAAGTCAACGTGATGAAATACCACAAAATATCATTCAAGTATGTGAAGTATTTGACGTTTGGGGTATTGACTTTATGGGTTCATTTCCAAAATATCATAATAATCTCTACATTCTCGTTGCCATTGATTATGTATCTAAATGGGCGGAAGCACATCTCTCCCAACTAACGATGCACAAGTTGTAGTCAACTTCTTAAAATGTCTTTTTGCAAGGTTCGGAATACCGAAAGCTTTAATAAGTGATCGGGGTAATCATTTCTGTAACAATCAACTTGAGAAAGTTCTCAAAAGATATGGAGTAACTCATAAAATCTCAACCGCTTATCATCCACAAACAAGTGGACAAGTTGAAAATACCAACCGAGCTTTAAAACGTATTCTTGAGAAAACCGTAGGATCAAATCCAAAGGAATGGTCCATGAAATTGGAGGATGCACTATGGGCTTTTAGAACAGCCTACAAAACTCCAATTGGAACCACATCTTTTAAATTTGTTTACGGAAAAGCATGTTACCTTCCAGTAGAAATTGAGCACAAAGTATTTTGGGTTTTGAAGACAAGTATCTTGATTTGCATGAAGCTGGACGTCTACGATTAAGTCAACTAAATGAATTAGAAGAATTAATACATGAAGCATATGAAAATTCGTTAATCTATAAAGAAAGAACGAAGAAATGGCATGATAAAAGAATCAGAAGTTCAAAAGAATTTAAAGAAGGAGATAGAGTTCTTCTTTTCAATTCACGATTCAAGCTATTTTCTGGAAAATTAAAATCAAGATGGTCTGGACCATTCATAGTCAAAAGTGTTTTCCCATAAAGAACAGTAGAGTTAATAAATTCAAATAGGATTGAATTTAAGGTTAATGGTCACAGAGTTAAACATTACATAGATAATCCAATGGAAGTTGAAGATGAAGTTAATCACAATTTCGACACCACAGCTAACTAAGTGTGGGAAGATTCGAGTCTTTTAAGGGTAATATGAATTTCTGTTAGAGTTAGATATTCTATTTTCGTGTATTTTTCGAAAATGGAATCCGAATGGTCTTTCCCTAGCAGACCCTAAAGAACTAGTCTTCTCCCTCCATTTTGAATTTTTATTTCTTTTAGGTTTTACGAGATGAAGAATTCCTTTGATCTGAACCATGGTCTACTACTACACGCTATGATTACTAAACGTAATAATAACACCTTCCTGAGTGAACTGGTATCATTCATAAGAGAAAAAATGGATGAAGTGAGAAAAGAACTCAGGAAAGATCATCATAAGACACATTTTGGTAAAGGAAAATCAAAATTCGCAATAAAAAGAAGAGCACGACACCTTGAAAGATGTCATAAATGCGGAAAATGGTCACACGAAGGTAAATGTTCGAACAATCAAACATATTCAAATACCGAATTTATTACTTTATGCAGAGAAGGACCGTTCATATGTTTAGAAGAAAAGTTATTAAAGAATCGAGGTTACGCTTATGTAGCTATGGAAAACCAAATCACACGACTCTCCTATGAGTCGGCTAAAGCAGGTCTCTGAGAATTCTATCTCGCAGGTAAGTATGTACAGTTTTATTTTTATTTTATTGCTTTTAACCTTTTGATAATAAATGCTGAATCGTTCGCTATAAAGTATTAAATTGATATTCAATAAAATTAGGTATGCGAAACCGAAATTATTGATATCATACAAAAATTTATTACATCACTGCGAAATTTACCGTTTATTCATAAGGTATAAATATCTTTAATCAATCAATTCAAAATATTTCAAAAATGCGTCAGGAGTAAAACTAGGTAATATAGCCAGAATTACTTTACCCAAAAGAGGGACGTATATTTTTGATAATATTTGATTGATTAAAGTGGGATAAAAGACAAAAAAAAAGTTTTTAATTTTATTTTTACCTTGTTTTTAAATTAATAATAAATTATTATTGTAAATTTTTAAAACCAATATATTTAAGTTTTTAAATATTTTAAAATTTGATATTTTCAATATAAGTTTGTAAAATTAATGTATAAAAATATTAATGATATTTATATGAATTTTTAATTTTATGCATTTTAAATTTAAGTTTGGTGTGAATTTAAAAAAAAAAGTACTTTATTTCATTAAATTAAAAATTTGATATTTAAAATTCGTCGTGAGCTGAAGATTAGGTCGTTGAACCGAAATTGCTTTACCCAAGGGCGGGGCGAGAAATTTTATTATCATTATTTTTAATTTTATTGATCTAAAGTATGCCAAAAACATTTAAAAAAAACCCAAAAATCTTTGCTTTTAAAAAATTGCTTTAAAATGACAAATGTTAAAATTTTGTCGAGAGATGGACTAGGTAAATGTACTGAAACGCCCTCAATCTAAATAGAAACAAAATTTTAAATTAACTAATTAATTGTTTTATAAGTGAAAGATTTTATAAAAAATAATAATAATAATAATAATAATAATACACCCCATGCGATCGTATGGGGTTTAGCCTTGTAGACCATGCGATCGCATGGAGCCTAAAATCTGGCCAGGATCAAAAGGACAGATGACCTGGTTCTCTGTCTCATAACACCCACACACACAAATACGAAAATACTCTCAAAACTCTCCCTAAAATCTTCCTTTTTCAACCAAATTCAACGAAATTTAGTGCTATAATCCGCTATAATCATGCCTTTCTTCAGATGGAGAAGCAAAAAGGTAGAAATTTTACCTCTAAACTCTTTAATTTCTCAGTTTTAGTGATAATTATAACTATTTTACCTAATTTAATTTTGATGATTTCTAGCTTAATTAGAGTTAACTTCTTAGTATATTATGCTTGTATAACCTAGATTGATGCTATTTGTCATGATTTGAAGCCTTAAACTTCAAAATTTTTAGAAATCTAGGGTTTGTGTTCTTGAGCAATTTGGGGCTTTTTGATATAAACAGATTATGGCCGATTTTTGTTATGGATTATTGCTAAATTAAGTAGTGTAACATGTTTAGGTAGCTAAATGATTCAAACTTTGATCCTAAACATGATTTTTGAGCATCAAAGTGGACTTTTTAAGTCTAAAATTCATGAAATTGATTATTTTGATGTAAATGCCATTTGAAACTTGTTTAAATTGCTACTAATGGTCATTTTAACATGTTATTTGATTTGAATGCTTATGAACTTTGTATACCTTTTCATATATGCTTATTTGAAAAATTGTAAAATTGATAAAAATATGAAAATGAGTATATATGACAACCCGAAATTTTTTTTGACTAAATTTAAACCTAACTTTGATATGATTCCGACGATTCACGAACCATTATTTATAAATAATTATGTATTAATATTAATTGTTATATTAATATTATTATTTATCATCGCTCACAAGTATTATTACTCTCCATATTATTAATAATATTATTATTAATAATTATTATTATCATTAGTATTATCACTTTTACTAAAAGTGAAAAGATTATTATAAAAATCATTATTTTTAATACAACTTATTATTAATAATATTATTGTTATTATTAATAGTATTATTAACATTTTATAATGATTATTATCATTATTACTAATTATAATTAAGAATATCATTTTATCATTAATATTGTCATATTAATATCATTATCATTATCATTATCATTAATATTATTATCATTACTAGTATTATTATTTAGTATTATTATTATTATTATTATTATTATTAACATTTGTACTAATCATTATTATATATATTATCAATATTACTATAAAAAAATACAATCTAATATTATTATCATTAATAATATTATCATTAATAATATTATTATTTATTAATATAATCATTATTATTAGGATTATTAATTAATATTAATTAAAAATAAAAGTGGACAAATACCTAAAATTAGGTCAATACATTATCTATATTTTTTTTATCGATTGTAATCTCTGATTTTATATATTTTTTTATATTTTCAGTTCAATCGTGATCTTCTAATTATTTTTTTATTTATTGTATATGCTTTTATATATTTTTTATATATTTCTATTTGATCAATGAGTCGACAACCATAAACAGCATATTAAAATCAATTTCCATTACTGCTTTATACAGTCAAATGACATTATCATTTATATATCTAGTGTTAGTTGCTGCAAATTGAAATCAAACAGAAAACCCAATAAATAAAAAAAACCCACGAACTCTCTGTTCTTGACAAATTTTCAAAAAAATTCGAATTCGAATAATTTTAAAAATCCTTAAATGTATAAGTGTTAGGAATCGTCTATTCAAACAACCTGAAAAGTTTCAGAATCCAATTCTTTGTATCGAGTGGTAATTTTAGAGTCAAAGTTTTATTTTTAAAAAGTCAACAGGTTGTTCTTAGTGAAATTCGTAGTCGTTTTGAGGTTTCAAGTTAAATTGAGGATTGATAAAGTTTTTAGGAATGATTTCAAACCTATTTCATGTAGGAATTTTGATCTAAAACGCTCTCAAATTAAAAATCAAACTTTATTTTTTTTCTTAAAAGCTACGACTGCAGTAGTAGTTTTTTTTTTATTATTATTTTCGCTTACTGATCAATTAATAATCCACATGGAACGTTCCTATTTCAAATACAAGTTTTAAATCGATCAAATAGATTCGTTTAATATGGTTACCTGTTCGTTTTGATTAGAGAAGAAGAAGAAATAGAAAAAGAAAAAGAAAAGGGTTATATATATGTTGTTTGGGTTTTAATCAGAAAAACAGAACTAGAGGAGTGGTTTGGGGTGTTTACGGGTGAACGAGAGGTCACGGGTTCGAATCCCAGTTGAGGCATATTTTTTTTAAAGAGCTTTAAAGGTAGTTTCTTTATCAATATTATTATTATTATTATTATTATTATTATTATTATTATTATTATTATTATTATTATTATTATTATTATTATTATTATTATTATTATTATTATTGTTACTAGTATTATTATTATTATTATTAAAAGTATTATTACTAGTAATACTAGTATTATCATTATAATTACTAGTATTATCATTATAATTAGTATTATCATTATAGTTATTATTATTATTATTATTATTATTATTATTATTATTATTATTATTATTATTTATATCATGATTATTATTATTATTATTATTATTATTATTATTATGAAAATAACACAAATTATTAATATTAGTATTAGTATCATTTTATAATTAATAATACTATTATTATCATTTTTAACATAAGTGTAATTATTATTATTAGTATTATTATTATTAAAAATTATTTTCGTTATTATCAATTTTACAAAAATTAACATTTTTGCAATCATCAAAACTATATTATTATTATTATCTTTAGAACCTTATTATGACTATTATCATTTTTATTACTAGTATTATTATTGTTATTACAAAATAATACAACTTTTTATTCATTAATATTATTAATATTATTTCATCAAATAAATATTTATAAACCTAATATATATAAAAGTATATATACAGAAAAATATAACAATTGAACCAAATAAACTTATTCGATTACGAGTATATGTGATGCCCCGTACTAAATCATCATGTACGGATCATCAACAACAGGATCATTACAAGGTTAAGTACTATATGCGTTTTCAAAAAGAGTTTGCATTCATAATTAAAAGTGATGTCAAACCAACATCGAAAGTTTTACATTCCAAAAGTATGCTTCACTAAGTAGAAGCAATAATTAAGTGTACGTGACCCCAAATGGTCGTTACAAGTCATAATTCAAAAGTACTAATGTTTGAAGGCAAAGTAAAGTAGTTCATGCGTGGGCAACTCTAAGCAGCGGGTGTCTACAGCACAACAAGTAAGACAGCGGAAGCAACCTCAAGCACCTGAGAAATACATGCTTAAAAACGTCAACACAAAGGTTGGTGAGCTATAGTTTAAGTATAACAGTATGTATGGTAGGCCACGAGATTTCAGTGCTACAAAGAGCGTTTCAAAACAGTATGATAAAGTATATGTTAACCGTGGGCACTTGGTAACTAACTTAACGTTTATACCCCATGAAAGTACACTTGGCAAGTGCGTATGTCTACGAAGTATTAAACACTCGTTAAATGCTAGCGCGACTAGCCCGAGTGGGGATGTCAAACCCTATGGATCCATATCTAAGATTCGCGTTCACGGTTCAAAAACCAATGATTAAACGTTACCGAGCTAAAGGGAATGTTTATGCCGTTGTATAACCCACACATATATAAGTTTAAGTACTCATGCCTAGTATGTAAAACATAAAATCCGCATGTATTCTCAGTTCCCAAAATAAGTTAAAGTAAAAAGGGAATGCTATAACTCACAATGATATGTAGCGGTAAAGTAGTAGTCGGGAAAGGTGTGCAAGTAAATGGTCCGAGGTCCTCAACCTAAGTCAAATAGTACTAAGTCAGTAAATCGTCTTAATAGGTTTAAAATTATGTATTTAAGGTCTTAAGGGTCATCATCATTCATCATTAAACAAAAGGCGTAAGGTTGGTTTCGTTTATGAAAGTAGTTTAAAACAAAGTCTGACTTCAGTCAGTCACCACGGCCTCTACCCTTACTGAATTAAGGTGAGGCCAGTGGCCATGGCTCCATCTATGAGTCCCTTAAGTGTGGTAAAATTTACAGAAGCAAACTCGTCTTGGTTTGACCGTGGCGACAGTCTAAGTGCGAGTAGGTCAGAAATTTCTGCACAACGTTAAAGGACATAGTAACGATCGGAGGGCCATAAATCCTAAACCGTAACTCGGATTAAGATGAGTCCTATATGAAAAGTTATCTACTCGAAAAGATCTATCTAAAAATCAAGGTTAGAACAGCCCAGGTCTACTGGTCTGTTCCAGAAGCATCAGGTCAGAAAGTTTTGGACAGAAACAGTAAGTTTAAAAGGGTTCCGGTGGTCTTGGTGTTTGATGTTCATCATGGTTCTCATCCTTGATGCATATAGCTTCAAGTGTAAAACTCATGGGTGTGTTTACGTCATCTTAACCAAGTCTTGACCATCATAACACTAGTGCAAGTCTAAGACATGAAGCACAACTCACTTAAGAGTTGCATGTAGTTTGATGAACCAAAGTTACATCAAAGTCTTAGGTTTGACACTTACATGAACTATAATAGAAATATTGAACTCTAAACTTGAAAGTTAACTAACTAATCAAGATCATAAGTAGTAGAACATAGTTCTTAGTTTGATCTTGAAGATCCAAGACTCAAAAGTCTAGATCCAAAGTTATATTTAAAGAAAACTTATTTGTGTGTTCTTGAACTTTCAAGGTTAACTTAATTTGTTCAAGAGATATGAGTGAAATGTCCCGTTCTTATTGATTAAAAACGTTCCATATTAATTGATTTCGTTGCGAGGTTTTGACCTCTATATGAGACGTTTTTCAAAGACTGCATTCATTTTTAAACAAACCATAACCTTTATTTCATCAATAAAGGTTTAAAAAGCTTTACGTAGATTATCAAATAATGATAATCTAAAATATCCTGTTTACACACGACCATTACATAATGGTTTACAATACAAATATGTTACAACAAAATAAGTTTCTTGAATGCAGTTTTTACACAATATCATACAAGCATGGACTCCAAATCTTGTCCTTATTTAAGTATGCGACAGCGGAAGCTCTTAATAATCACCTGAGAATAAACATGCTTAAAACGTCAACAAAAATGTTGGTGAGTTATAGGTTTAACCTATATATATCAAATCGTAACAATAGACCACAAGATTTCATATTTCAATACACATCCCATACATAGAGATAAAAATCATTCATATGGTGAACACCTGGTAACCGACAATAACAAGATGCATATATAAGAATATCCCCATCATTCCGGGACACCCTTCGGATATGATATAGATTTCGAAGTACTAAAGCATCCGGTACTTTGGATGGGGTTTGTTAGGCCCAATAGATCTATCTTTAGGATTCGCGTCAATTAGGGTGTCTGTTCCCTAATTCTTAGATTACCAGACTTAATAAAAAGGGGCATATTCGATTTCGATAATTCAACCATAGAATGTAGTTTCACGTACTTGTGTCTATTTTGTAAATCATTTATAAAACCTGCATGTATTCTCATCCCAAAAATATTAGATTTTAAAAGTGGGACTATAACTCACTTTCACAGATTTTTACTTCGTCGGGAAGTAAGACTTGGCCACTGGTTGATTCACGAACCTATAACAATATATACATATATATCAAAGTATGTTCAAAATATATTTACAACACTTTTAATATATTTTGATGTTTTAAGTTTATTAAGTCAGCTGTCCTCGTTAGTAACCTACAACTAGTTGTCCACAGTTAGATGTACAGAAATAAATCGATAAATATTATCTTGAATCAATCCATGACCCAGTGTATACGTATCTCAGTATTGATCACAACTCAAACTATATATATTTTGGAATCAACCTCAACCCTGTATAGCTAACTCCATCATTCACATATAGAGTGTCTATGGTTGTTCCGAAATATATATAGATGTGTCGACATGATAGGTCGAAACATTGTATACGTGTCTATGGTATCTCAAGATTACATAATATATAATACAAGTTGATTAAGTTATGGTTGGAATAGATTTGTTACCAATTTTCACGTAGCTAAAATGAGAAAAATTATCCAATCTTGTTTTACCCATAACTTCTTCATTTTAAATCCGTTTTGAGTGAATCAAATTGCTATGGTTTCATATTGAACTCTATTTTATGAATGTAAACAAAAAAAGTATAGGTTTCTAGTCGGAAAAATAAGTTACAAGTCGTTTTTGTAAAGGTAGTCATTTCAGTCGAAAGAACGACGTCTAGATGACCATTTTAGAAAACATACTTCCACTTTGAGTTTAACCATAATTTTTGGATATAGTTTCATGTTCATAATAAAAATCATTTTCTCAGAATAACAACTTTTAAATCAAAGTTTATCATAGTTTTTAATTAACTAACCCAAAACAGCCCGCGGTGTTACTACGACGGCGTAAATCCGGTTTTACGGTGTTTTTCGTGTTTCCAGGTTTTAAATCATTAAGTTAGCATATCATATAGATATAGAACATGTGTTTAGTTGATTTTAAAAGTCAAGTTAGAAGGATTAACTTTTGTTTGCGAACAAGTTTAGAATTAACTAAACTATGTTCTAGTGATTACAAGTTTAAACCTTCGAATAAGATAGCTTTATATGTATGAATCGAATGATGTTATGAACATCATTACTACCTTAAGTTCCTTGGATGAACCTACTGGAAAAGAGAAAAATGGATCTAGCTTCAATGGATCCTTGGATGGCTCAAAGTTCTTGAAGCAAAATCATGACACGAAAACAAGTTCAAGTAAGATCATCACTTGAAATAAGATTGTTATAGTTATAGAAATTGAACCAAAGTTTGAATATGATTATTACCTTGTATTAGAATGATAACCTACTGTAAGAAACAAAGATTTCTTGAGGTTGGATGATCACCTTACAAGATTGGAAGTGAGCTAGCAAACTTGAAAGTATTCTTGATTTTATGAAACTAGAACTTTTGGAATTTATGAAGAACACTTAGAACTTGAAGATAGAACTTGAGAGAGTTCAATTAGATGAAGAAAATTGAAGAATGAAAGTGTTTGTAGGTGTTTTTGGTCGTTGGTGTATGGATTAGATATAAAGGATATGTAATTTTGTTTTCATGTAAATAAGTCATGAATGATTACTCATATTTTTGTAATCTTATGAGATATTTCATGCTAGTTGCCAAATGATGGTTCCCACATGTGTTAGGTGACTCACATGGGCTGCTAAGAGCTGATCATTGGAGTGTATATACCAATAGTACATACATCTAAAAGCTGTGTATTGTATGAGTACGAATACGGGTGCATACGAGTAGAATTGTTGATGAAACTGAACGAGAATGTAATTGTAAGCATTTTTGTTAAGTAGAAGTATTTTGATAAGTGTATTGAAGTCTTTCAAAAGTGTATAAATACATATTAAAACACTACATGTATATACATTTTAACTGAGTCGTTAAGTCATCGTTAGTCGTTACATGTAAGTGTTGTTTTGAAACCTTTAGGTTAACGATCTTGTTAAATGTTGTTAACCCAATGTTTATAATATCAAAAGAGATTTTAAATTATTATATTATCATGATATTATGATGTACGAATATCTCTTAATATGATATATATACATTAAATGTCGTTACAACGATAAACGTTACATATATGTCTCGTTTCAAAATCATTAAGTTAGTAGTCTTGTTTTTACATATGTAGTTCATTGTTAATATAATTAATGATATGTTTACTTATCATAATATCATGTTAACTATATATATAACCATATATATGTCATCATATAGTTTTTTTACAAGTTTTAACGTTCGTGAATCACCGGTCAACTTGGGTGGTCAATTGTCTATATGAAACCTATTTCAATTAATCAAGTCTTAACAAGTTTGATTGCTTAACATGTTGGAAACATTTAATCATGTAAACATCAATCTCAATTAATGTATATAAACATGGAAAAGTTCGGGTCACTACAGTGAGAATACATGCAGGTTTTATAAATGATTTACAAAATAGACACAAGTACGTGAAACTACATTCTATGGTTGAATTATCGAAATCGAATATGCCCCTTTTTATTAAGTCTGGTAATCTAAGAATTAGGGAACAGACACCCTAATTGACACGAATCCTAAAGATAGATCTATTGGGCCTAACAAACCCCATCCAAAGTACCGGATGCTTTAGTACTTCGAAATCTATATCATATCCGAAGGGTGTCCCGGAATGATGGGGATATTCTTATATATGCATCTTGTTATTGTCGGTTACCAGGTGTTCACCATATGAATGATTTTTATCTCTATGTATGGGATGTGTATTGAAATATGAAATCTTGTGGTCTATTGTTACGATTTGATATATATAGGTTAAACCTATAACTCACCAACATTTTTGTTGACGTTTTAAGCATGTTTATTCTCAGGTGATTATTAAGAGCTTCCGCTGTCGCATACTTAAATAAGGACAAGATTTGGAGTCCATGCTTGTATGATATTGTGTAAAAACTGCATTCAAGAAACTTATTTTGTTGTAACATATTTGTATTGTAAACCATTATGTAATGGTCGTGTGTAAACAGGATATTTTAGATTATCATTATTTGATAATCTACGTAAAGCTTTTTAAACCTTTATTGATGAAATAAAGGTTATGGTTTGTTTAAAAATGAATGCAGTCTTTGAAAAACGTCTCATATAGAGGTCAAAACCTCGCAACGAAATCAATTAATATGGAACGTTTTTAATCAATAAGAACGGGACATTTCAGTTGGTATCCGAGCGTTGGTCTTAGAGAACCAGAAAATTTGCATTAGTGTGTCTTATCGAGTTTGTTAGGATGCATTAGTGAGTCTGGACTTCGACCGTGTTTTCTTTAAAAATGATTGCTTAACATTTTTGTTGGAAACTATATATTTTTAACATATGAATATTATGTGATATATTAATCTCTTAACGTGTTTGATATTATGTGATAGATGTCTACCTCTAGAACAAGTCCCATTGACTCACCTAATAATAATGAAGAGTCAAATGTAAATTGGAATGATTTGTGGACTGATTCACAAGTTCCCGAAGAGGAACCGGAAGAAGAGTCGGAACCGGAAGAAGAATCGGAACCGGAAGAAGAATCGGAACCGGATGAAGAAATAGAACCGGTGGGGGAAATAATAAAACGGTTAAGTAAAAGAAAATCCTCAACCAACCGACCAAAGTTAATTATGGTCAATGGTGTTTCCGCCAAGGAAGCAAAATATTGGGAGGATTACCAATTCTCCGATGAATCGGATTTCGACGAGAATTCCGATGATGTTATAGAAATTACCCCAACTGAATTTAAAAAGGCAAAAGAAAATAATAAGGGAAAGGGCATAAAAATAGAGAAATCTAATTCCAACCCCGATGAACTTTATATGTATCGTCAACCCCCGAAGTCCTTAAGTTGTAACAATGACCCGGGAACCTCTAAACCACCAGGTTTTTCTAAACCAATGTGGACAACGACGGCTCGTATTAGGGGAACATCATATATCCCTAGAAACTTGGCAAAACGAACCAAAACCGAAGAAGAAGAAACGAGCGAGTCGGAATAAGATAGTTGTATTCGTGTGGTGTAATATATGGAATATAGTGTTCTTATGCTTTATGATATATGTAAAAATTGCTTGTATTAATAAGTATTTTTTTTTATGAATCTAACTCTTGTCTATTTTACAGTTTAAAAACACAAAATGGATAGACAACCCAATATTTTAAGAGACCTACCCGGAGACATGATTGATGAAATCTTGTCTAGAGTCGGCCAGAATTCTTCGGCACAACTATTTAAGGCGAGATCAGTTTGTAAGACATTCGAAGAACGTTCCAAGAATGTCTTGGTTTATAAGAGACTTTCGTTTGAAAGATGGGGGATATCACATTGGGAAACTCATAAATTACGATGTGTTTACTTTGACGCATATATTGCGGGGAACCCAAATGCTATTTTACGCAACGGGTTAAGAAATTATTTTGACTCAATATATCCGAATATTGGACTTCGTGATTTAGAAAAAGCGGCTAACATGCAACATAAAGAAGCATGTTATGCTTACGGATTAGTAATGTTCGCTTCTCACCAAAGTGAGAACAAGAACATCGGGCTACAACTATTAAACAAAACGTTTCCACAAGTGACGGAGTCGGTAATTGGGGTAAGAAATGAGGTTTTTAGATTATTACGGGACTGTTGGACATTACGTAACCCTCGTCCCTTTGATGACGTTACAACACGCTGTCTTATCAACGGCCATAACAGTTATGTTGCACAAGACCAAGGATGGGAAGTAGTCCTAGTAAAACCAGAATGCATGACTTGTTTCTGGACGTATGAATTACGTGTCTTTATTGCCTTTGCCGAACGACTTGTGTACTAGCTAGAATTGTCTTCACAACTATCTTGTATCAAAGTTATTGTGTGCTATATTTCATGCTTTATGTAAAATAAGCGGTATTGTAAGTTTGTAAAATATTGTATAAAAGTTTGAACGCGAAATATTATTACAATCAGTTTTTCATATAGAATTGTAGTAGTTGAATTGTATATTAGCTACTAAGTATGAACTTAACGGGTAGGTACTACCCGAATTTAAACTTATAAAACGCTAATATGAAGAAAAAGCTTTTATAAATGAGTTCATATTATGCTACGAAATACTATTAACTACTCTTAATATTCTGTATGATTAACTTGTTCCATTTAACTATTTTGAAGGAAATGGCACCGACTACTCGACACACCGTGAATATGAATGAAGAGGAATTCCGTACTTTTCTAGCTTCAAACATAGCCGCAGTACAGGCTGCGCTACATACCAACAATAACCTTGGATCTAGCAGTACAGGAAATCGTGTAGGATGCACCTACAAAGAATTCACTGCCTGCAAACCTTTGGAATTTGATGGAACCGAAGGACCGATCGGATTGAAACGGTGGACCGAGAAGGTTGAATCGGTGTTTGCCATAAGTAAGTGTACTGAAGAGGACAAAGTGAAGTACGCTACGCATACCTTCACAGGTTCTGCGTTAACATGGTGGAATACCTATCTAGAGCAAGTGGGACAAGATGATGCGTACGCACTACCGTGGTCAGCATTCAAGCACTTGATGAACGAGAAGTACCGTCCCAGAACCGAGGTCAATAAGCTCAAGACAGAACTTAGAGGGTTACGAACCCAAGGATTTGATATTACCACGTACGAAAGACGATTCACAGAATTGTGCCTATTGTGTCCGGGAGCATTCGAAGATGAGGAAGAGAAGATCGACGCGTTTGTGAAAGGATTACCGGAAAGAATCCAAGAAGATATAAGTTCACACGAGCCCGCCTCCATACAACAGGCATGTAGAATGGCACAAACTAGTGAACCAGATTGAAGAAAGAATTAAAGAACAGACTGCTGAAGAGGCCAATGTGAAGCAAGTCAAAAGAAAGTGGGAGGAAAACGGTGATAAGAATCACCAATACAACAACAACAGCAATTACAACAATAATCGCAACAATTATCCCAACAATCGCAACATCAATCGCAACTACAACAAACGGCCCAACAACAACAACAACAACAACAGCAACTACAACAATCATCCCAACAATAATAATAACCGCAACAACAACAACAATCAGAAGCAACTATGCCAAAGGTGTGAAAAGAATCACTCGGGGTTCTGCACCAAATTTTGCAACAAGTGTAAAAGAAATGGTCATAGCGCGGCGAAGTGTGAGGTCTACGGACCAGGGGTTAATAGAACGAAAGGAACAAATGGTGTCGGAACGAGTAATGGCGGAGCAAGTAGTGTCGGAGCAAGTTATGCCAATGTAGTTTGTTATAAATGTGGAAAACCGGGCCACATTATTAGAAATTGCCCGAACCAGGAGAACACGAATGGACAAGGCCGTGGAAGAGTTTTCAATATTAATGCGGTAGAGGCACAGGAAGACCCGGAGCTTGTTACGGGTACGTTTCTTATTGACAATAAATCTGCTTACGTTTTATTTGATTCGGGTGCGGATAGAAGCTATATGAGTAGAGATTTTTGTGCTAAATTAAGTTGTCCATTGACGCCTTTGGATAGTAAATTTTTACTCGAATTAGCAAATGGTAAATTAATTTCAGCAGATAATATATGTCGGAATCGAGAAATTAAACTGGTTAGCGAAACATTTAAGATTGATTTGATACCAGTAGAGTTAGGGAGTTTTGATGTGATAATCGGTATGGACTGGTTGAAAGAAGTGAAAGCGGAGATCGTTTGTTACAAAAATGCAATTCGCATTATACGAGAAAAAGGAAAACCCTTAATGGTGTACGGAGAAAAGGGCAACACGAAGCTACATCTTATTAGTAATTTGAAGGCACAAAAACTAATAAGAAAAGGTTGCTATGCTGTTCTAGCACACGTCGAGAAAGTACAAACTGAAGAAAAGAGCATCAATGATGTTCCCATTGCAAAAGAATTTCCCGATGTATTTCTGAAAGAATTACCGGGATTACCCCCACATCGATCCGTTGAATTTCAAATAGATCTTGTACCAGGAGCTGCACCAATAGCTCGTGCTCCTTACAGACTCGCACCCAGCGAGATGAAGGAACTGCAAAGCCAATTACAAGAACTTTTAGAGCGTGGTTTCATTCGACCAAGCACATCACCGTGGGGAGCTCCTGTTTTGTTTGTCAAGAAGAAAGATGGTACATTCAGGTTGTGTATCGACTACCGAGAGTTGAACAAAATTACCATCAAGAACCGCTACCCACTACCGAGAATCGACGACTTATTTGATCAACTACAAGGCTCGTCTGTTTATTCAAAGATTGACTTACGTTCCGGGTATCATCAAATGCGGGTGAAAGAAGATGATATTCCAAAGACTGCTTTCAGAACACGTTACGGTCATTACGAGTTTATGGTCATGCCGTTTGGTTTAACTAATGCACCAGCTGTGTTCATGGACCTTATGAACCGAGTGTGTGGACCATACCTTGACAAGTTTGTCATTGTTTTCATTGATGACATACTTATTTACTCAAAGAATGACCAAGAACACGGTGAACATTTGAGAAAGGTGTTAGAAGTATTGAGGAAGGAAGAATTGTACGCTAAGTTTTCAAAGTGTGCATTTTGGTTGGAAGAAGTTCAATTCCTCGGTCACATAGTGAACAAAGAAGGTATTAAGGTGGATCCGGCAAAGATAGAAACTGTTGAAAAGTGGGAAACCCCGAAAACTCCGAAACACATACGCCAGTTTTTAGGACTAGCTGGTTACTACAGAAGGTTCATCCAAGACTTTTCCAGAATAGCAAAACCCTTGACTGCATTAACGCATAAAGGGAAGAAATTTGAATGGAATGATGAACAAGAGAAAGCGTTTCAGTTATTGAAGAAAAAGCTAACTACGGCACCTATATTGTCATTACCTGAAGGGAATGATGATTTTGTGATTTATTGTGATGCATCAAAGCAAGGTCTCGGTTGTGTATTAATGCAACGAACGAAGGTGATTGCTTATGCATCTAGACAATTGAAGATTCACGAACAAAATTATACGACGCATGATTTGGAATTAGGCGCGGTTGTTTTTGCATTAAAGACTTGGAGGCACTACTTATATGGGGTCAAAAGTATTATATATACCGACCACAAAAGTCTTCAACACATATTTAATCAGAAACAACTGAATATGAGGCAGCGTAGGTGGATTGAATTATTGAATGATTACGATTTTGAGATTCGTTACCACCCGGGGAAGGCAAATGTGGTAGCCGATGCCTTGAGCAGGAAGGATAGAGAACCCATTCGAGTAAAATCTATGAATATAATGATTCATAATAACATTACTACTCAAATAAAGGAGGCGCAACAAGGAGTTTTAAAAGAGGGAAATTTAAAGGATGAAATACCCAAAGGATCGGAGAAGCATCTTAATATTCGGGAAGACGGAACCCGGTATAGGGCTGAAAGGATTTGGGTACCAAAATTTGGAGATATGAGAGAAATGGTACTTAGAGAAGCTCATAAAACCAGATACTCAATACATCCTGGAACGGGGAAGATGTACAAGGATCTCAAGAAACATTTTTGGTGGCCGGGTATGAAAGCCGATGTTGCTAAATACGTAGGAGAATGTTTGACGTGTTCTAAGGTCAAAGCTGAGCATCAGAAACCATCAGGTCTACTTCAACAACCCGAAATCCTGGAATGGAAATGGGAAAACATTACCATGGATTTCATCACTAAATTGCCAAGGACTGCAAGTGGTTTTGATACTATTTGGGTAATAGTTGATCGTCTCACCAAATCAGCACACTTCCTACCAATAAGAGAAGATGACAAGATGGAGAAGTTAGCACGACTGTATTTGAAGGAAGTCATCTCCAGACATGGAATACCAATCTCTATTATCTCTGATAGGGATGGCAGATTTATTTCAAGATTCTGGCAGACATTACAGCAAGCATTAGGAACTCGTCTAGACATGAGTACTGCCTATCATCCACAAACTGATGGGCAGAGCGAAAGGACGATACAAACGCTTGAAGACATGCTACGAGCATGTGTTATTGATTTCGGAAACAGTTGGGATCGACATCTACCGTTAGCAGAATTTTCCTACAACAACAGCTACCATTCAAGCATTGAGATGGCGCCGTTTGAAGCACTTTATGGTAGAAAGTGCAGGTCTCCGATTTGTTGGAGTGAGGTGGGGGATAGACAGATTACGGGTCCGGAGATTATACAAGAAACTACCGAGAAGATCATCCAAATTCAACAACGGTTGAAAACCGCCCAAAGTCGACAAAAGAGCTACGCTGACATTAAAAGAAAAGATATAGAATTTGAAATTGGAGAGATGGTCATGCTTAAAGTTTCACCTTGGAAAGGCGTTGTTCGATTTGGTAAACGAGGGAAATTAAATCCAAGGTATATTGGACCATTCAAGATTATTGATCGTGTCGGACCAGTAGCTTACCGACTTGAGTTACCTCAACAACTCGCGGCTGTACATAACACTTTCCATGTCTCGAATTTGAAGAAATGTTTTGCTAAAGAAGATCTCACTATTCCGTTAGATGAAATCCAAATCAACGAAAAACTCCAATTCATCGAAGAACCCGTCGAAATAATGGATCGTGAGGTTAAAAGACTTAAGCAAAACAAGATACCAATTGTTAAGGTTCGATGGAATGCTCGTAGAGGACCCGAGTTCACCTGGGAGCGTGAAGATCAGATGAAGAAGAAATACCCGCATCTATTTCCAGAAGATTCGTCAACACCTTCAACAGCTTAAAATTTCGGGACGAAATTTATTTAACGGGTAGGTACTGTAGTGACCCGAACTTTTCCATGTTTATATACATTAATTGAGATTGATGTTTACATGATTAAATGTTTCCAACATGTTAAGCAATCAAACTTGTTAAGACTTGATTAATTGAAATAGGTTTCATATAGACAATTGACCACCCAAGTTGACCGGTGATTCACGAACGTTAAAACTTGTAAAAAAACTATATGATGACATATATATGGTTATATATATAGTTAACATGATATTATGATAAGTAAACATATCATTAATTATATTAACAATGAACTACATATGTAAAAACAAGACTACTAACTTAATGATTTTGAAACGAGACATATATGTAACGTTTATCGTTGTAACGACATTTAATGTATATATATCATATTAAGAGATATTCGTACATCATAATATCATGATAATATAATAATTTAAAATCTCTTTTGATATTATAAACATTGGGTTAACAACATTTAACAAGATCGTTAACCTAAAGGTTTCAAAACAACACTTACATGTAACGACTAACGATGACTTAACGACTCAGTTAAAATGTATATACATGTAGTGTTTTAATATGTATTTATACACTTTTGAAAGACTTCAATACACTTATCAAAATACTTCTACTTAACAAAAATGCTTACAATTACATTCTCGTTCAGTTTCATCAACAATTCTACTCGTATGCACCCGTATTCGTACTCGTACAATACACAGCTTTTAGATGTATGTACTATTGGTATATACACTCCAATGATCAGCTCTTAGCAGCCCATGTGAGTCACCTAACACATGTGGGAACCATCATTTGGCAACTAGCATGAAATATCTCATAAGATTACAAAAATATGAGTAATCATTCATGACTTATTTACATGAAAACAAAATTACATATCCTTTATATCTAATCCATACACCAACGACCAAAAACACCTACAAACACTTTCATTCTTCAATTTTCTTCATCTAATTGAACTCTCTCAAGTTCTATCTTCAAGTTCTAAGTGTTCTTCATAAATTCCAAAAGTTCTAGTTTCATAAAATCAAGAATACTTTCAAGTTTGCTAGCTCACTTCCAATCTTGTAAGGTGATCATCCAACCTCAAGAAATCTTTGTTTCTTACAGTAGGTTATCATTCTAATACAAGGTAATAATCATATTCAAACTTTGGTTCAATTTCTATAACTATAACAATCTTATTTCAAGTGATGATCTTACTTGAACTTGTTTTCGTGTCATGATTTTGCTTCAAGAACTTTGAGCCATCCAAGGATCCATTGAAGCTAGATCCATTTTTCTCTTTTCCAGTAGGTTCATCCAAGGAACTTAAGGTAGTAATGATGTTCATAACATCATTCGATTCATACATATAAAGCTATCTTATTCGAAGGTTTAAACTTGTAATCACTAGAACATAGTTTAGTTAATTCTAAACTTGTTCGCAAACAAAAGTTAATCCTTCTAACTTGACTTTTAAAATCAACTAAACACATGTTCTATATCTATATGATATGCTAACTTAATGATTTAAAACCTGGAAACACGAAAAACACCGTAAAACCGGATTTACGCCGTCGTAGTAACACCGCGGGCTGTTTTGGGTTAGTTAATTAAAAACTATGATAAACTTTGATTTAAAAGTTGTTATTCTGAGAAAATGATTTTTATTATGAACATGAAACTATATCCAAAAATTATGGTTAAACTCAAAGTGGAAGTATGTTTTCTAAAATGGTCATCTAGACGTCGTTCTTTCGACTGAAATGACTACCTTTACAAAAACGACTTGTAACTTATTTTTCCGACTAGAAACCTATACTTTTTTTGTTTACATTCATAAAATAGAGTTCAATATGAAACCATAGCAATTTGATTCACTCAAAACGGATTTAAAATGAAGAAGTTATGGGTAAAACAAGATTGGATAATTTTTCTCATTTTAGCTACGTGAAAATTGGTAACAAATCTATTCCAACCATAACTTAATCAACTTGTATTATATATTATGTAATCTTGAGATACCATAGACACGTATACAATGTTTCGACCTATCATGTCGACACATCTATATATATTTCGGAACAACCATAGACACTCTATATGTGAATGATGGAGTTAGCTATACAGGGTTGAGGTTGATTCCAAAATATATATAGTTTGAGTTGTGATCAATACTGAGATACGTATACACTGGGTCGTGGATTGATTCAAGATAATATTTATCGATTTATTTCTGTACATCTAACTGTGGACAACTAGTTGTAGGTTACTAACGAGGACAGCTGACTTAATAAACTTAAAACATCAAAATATATTAAAAGTGTTGTAAATATATTTTGAACATACTTTGATATATATGTATATATTGTTATAGGTTCGTGAATCAACCAGTGGCCAAGTCTTACTTCCCGACGAAGTAAAAATCTGTGAAAGTGAGTTATAGTCCCACTTTTAAAATCTAATATTTTTGGGATGAGAATACATGCAGGTTTTATAAATGATTTACAAAATAGACACAAGTACGTGAAACTACATTCTATGGTTGAATTATCGAAATCGAATATGCCCCTTTTTATTAAGTCTGGTAATCTAAGAATTAGGGAACAGACACCCTAATTGACGCGAATCCTAAAGATAGATCTATTGGGCCTAACAAACCCCATCCAAAGTACCGGATGCTTTAGTACTTCGAAATCTATATCATATCCGAAGGGTGTCCCGGAATGATGGGGATATTCTTATATATGCATCTTGTTATTGTCGGTTACCAGGTGTTCACCATATGAATGATTTTTATCTCTATGTATGGGATGTGTATTGAAATATGAAATCTTGTGGTCTATTGTTACGATTTGATATATATAGGTTAAACCTATAACTCACCAACATTTTTGTTGACATTTTAAGCATGTTTATTCTCAGGTGATTATTAAGAGCTTCCGCTGTCGCATACTTAAATAAGGACAAGATTTGGAGTCCATGCTTGTATGATATTGTGTAAAAACTGCATTCAAGAAACTTATTTTGTTGTAACATATTTGTATTGTAAACCATTATGTAATGGTCGTGTGTAAACAGGATATTTTAGATTATCATTATTTGATAATCTACGTAAAGCTTTTTAAACCTTTATTGATGAAATAAAGGTTATGGTTTGTTTAAAAATGAATGCAGTCTTTGAAAAACGTCTCATATAGAGGTCAAAACCTCGCAACGAAATCAATTAATATGGAACGTTTTTAATCAATAAGAACGGGACATTTCAATGAGTTCAAGACTAACTTGTAATACTTGACCATATAAACTAACTACATGAAATTAAAGTGCATAAAATGAAGAAGTAACTAAGTAAACAAGAAAAGGTTCATGGTTGTTCATACTTTAAAGATTCAAACCAAAGTTTGATCTTTAGAAAGTAAACTTTAAAGTTTACTTCATGAGCTTCAAGTATGTCTTTAATCAACACATGGAACTTGCAACTTTTGAAACATTTGAAGTAGAATCATAAACTAGTGAGTTTATGTTCTTGTGTTCTTGAACTTGCAAGATAATAGAAGAACCAAAACTAGAAAGTTAGGTTCTTGAAAGCTAGTAAGTAACTACAACAACAAGATGAAACAAGTAACAACAACAAACAAGAAATCAAACAAGCAAGTAACAAAAGATGATGATGATGATTAAGTGCTTCATGGCTACGGTTTTGGGACAAGAAAGAAGAGGGAAAGAGACTTCAAATTTCTTACCAAAACTAGAGAGAAAATAGAGGAAAGTTGAGAGGATTTCAAGTGTGTGTTTTTGAGAGAGTGAACAAAGAGTGAAAGCAATGAGAAAATGAATTCAAAACCCCCTTATTGCATCCCAAACCTACGGCCAGCAGCCTCAAGGGGAGAGGGAGAAGATTCAATGGTTCCAAGCATGTAAAGAGGTTAAAAGTTGGTTAATAGAATAGGTTACATGGGGATTATAAGGTAACTAGATTCCTATTGATCAAAACAACTAGTTACATGTTCTAAGTAGTACTTACAAGGAAGAGTGGGCTAGCTAAGTCCACTAATAATGTAGGGTGGGCTTACAAGTCTTAATTCATGAGTCCATTATCTTTAAACAAGCCCAAGTCCAACTAATAACAAGTTAAACCAATTAAAGCCCAAGTAATTAACTAATAGCCATAGTTAATCAAAATGATTAATAAACCTTAATCATGAATGCAAATAATATCTAGAGATATTATTCGTGAAGTTTCGTGTATCACAAAGACGTTTCGGGCACTTAAAAGTCAAGTACGGGCAATCATGGTAACATGTAAATGTAATAACATACATTCGTTTAATCACACGTATTAATAATAATAATTATTAATAAATAAACGTTGAAAAATCCAGGGTCGTTACATTACCCACCTGTTAAAGAAAATTTCGTCCCGAAATTTAAGCTGAGGTAGATGGAGGAGTCAGGAAAAGGTGAGGATACTTCCGTATCATTTGATCTTCTCGCTCCCAAGTAAACTCAGGTCCTCGTTTGGCATTCCATCGTACTCGAACGATCGGAATCTTGTTGCGTTTCAAAGTTTTGATCTCACGATCCATAATTTCAACAGGTTCCTCCACAAAGTGGAGTTCATTATCAATTGTAAGTTCTTCCAGTGGTATGATAAGTTCTGGTGCAGCAAGACACTTCTTCAAGTTTGACACGTGGAAGGTAGGATGAACTGAGCTCAATTGTGCTGGTAGATCCAAACGGTATGCAACGGGTCCAACACGTTCCAAGATTTCGAAAGGACCAATGTATCGTGGGTTCAACTTTCCACGTTTTCCAAAACGGATCACACCTTTCCAAGGTGCAACCTTTAACATTACACGATCACCAACGTTGAATTCAAAGTCTTTACGTTTAAGATCAGCATAACTCTTTTGGCGATCACGGGCAGTCTTAAGTCTAGCTTGAATCTGAGCAATCTTCTCCGTCGTTTCGTGGACTACCTCGGGTCCGGTGATTTGCTTTTCGCCTACTTCGGCCCAACAAATAGGAGATCGGCACTTACGGCCATACAATGCTTCAAAAGGTGCAGCATTAATGCTCGAGTGATAACCGTTGTTGTACGAGAATTCGGCGAGTGGCAAATGCCTTTCCCAGGCCTTTCCAAAATCAATGACACATGCACGCAGCATGTCCTCCAAGGTCTGAATCGTGCGTTCACTTTGCCCGTCAGTCTGAGGGTGATAAGCAGTACTCATGTCGAGACGAGTTCCCATGGCTTCTTGCAAAGAACGCCAAAATCTAGAAGCAAAACGAAGATCGCGATCTGAGATGATCGATAAAGGTACACCATGACGAGATACAACCTCTTTGATGTATAACTGAGCAAGTCTCTCCATTGTATCAGTTTCCTTCATCGCTAGAAAGTGTGCAGATTTGGTAAGGCGGTCAACAATAACCCAAATAGTATCGTATCCGCCCACCATCTTTGGTAGCTTGGTGATGAAATCCATTGTTATCCGTTCCCACTTCTATTGTGGGATTTCTGGTTGTTGAAGTAAACCAGAAGGTCTCTGATGTTCGGCCTTAACTTTCGACAAGTTAAACACTTCCCAACATAAGTTGCAACGTCCTTCTTGAGATTCGGCCACCAATACTGTTCTTTAAGGTCGTGGTACATCTTGCCCGCACCGGGGTGAATCGAATATCTCGATTTGTGTGCTTCATCAAGTATCAGGTTTCGTAGATCTCCATAATAAGGTACCCAAATTCTTCCGGCATAACATCGGAGTCCAGACTCCCTAACCTCGAATCGAGAGACAAGTATGTTCAAATGTTCATGGGATATATTCTCCTCCTTGAGAGCCTCAACTTGGGCTACTCTGATCTGGCTGTTGAGGTTCGAATGGATGGTGATGTTCAGAGCCCTAACACGAAGAGGTGCCGTCCTCTCCTTTCGGCTTAAAGCGTCAGCTACAACATTGGCCTTGCCAGGGTGATAACGGAGTTCACAATCGTAGTCGTTGAGCGTCTCGATCCATCAACGCTATCTCATATTCAGTTGCTTCTGATCAAAGATGTGCTGGAGACTCTTGTGATCGGTGAATATAGTGCTCTTAGTTCCATACAAATAATGTCTCCACAATTTGAGCGCAAAGACAACGACTCCAAGTTCAAGATCATGTGTAGTGTAGTTCCACTCGTGAATCTTCAATTGGCGGGAGGCATAGGCAATAAACTTTGATCGTTGCATCAGTACACAACCAAAACCACTCTTCGATGCATTACAATAAACAACAAAGTCGTCACTACCTTCAGGAAGTGATAGGATAGGTGCGGTGGTCAACTTCTTTTTCAAAGTTTAGAATGCTAATTTGTGTGCGGGTTCCCAGACGAACTTCTTCCCTTTGTGAGTCAGCGCGGTCAAAGGATGCGCAATCAGAGAAAATCCTTCGATAAACCTTCGGTAATACCCGGCGAGACCTAGGAATTGGCGAATATGCGTCGGAGTAGTGGGGGTCTCCCACTTGCTGATGGCTTCAATCTTGGCGGGATCAACTTTGATACCCTGGTCGCTCATAACATGACCTAAAAACTGTACTTCCTTCAACCAAAATTCGCACTTGGAGAATTTGGCGTAAAGTTGCTCTTGTCTTAAGAGTTCAAGCACTAATCGAAGGTGTTGCTCATGTTCTTCTTCGCTCTTTGAGTAGATGAGAATATCATCTATGAAGACGATAACAAACTTATCCAAGTAAGGCTTACAGACACGATTCATGAGGTCCATGAACATGGCAGGTGCATTTGTTAAACCGAACGGCATCACGAGAAACTCATAATGACCATAACGGGTCCTGAATGCAGTTTTCATCACGTCACTTTCCTTCACCCTCAGCTGGTGATATCTGGATCGCAAATCGATCTTTGAGTAAACGCTCAATCCTTGTAGTTGATCAAAAAGATCATCAATTCGTGGAAGAGGATACCGATTCTTGATAGTCAATTTGTTGAGTTCACGGTAGTCGATACACATACGGAAGGATCCATCCTTCTTCTTCACAAACAACACAGGTGCGCCCCAAGGCGAGAAACTTGGTTGGATAAACCCACGGTCTAACAGCTCTTGTAGTTGACTCTGTAATTCTTGCATCTCGGAAGGTGCGAGTCTATAAGGTGCGCGAGCTACAGGTGCAGCTCCTGGCACTAAATCAATCTGAAACTCTACTGCTCTCTGCGGCGGCAATCCAGGCAATTCCTCTGGGAAGACATCGGAAAATTCGTTCACAATTCGAACGTCGTTCACGCTCTTCACCTCAGTTTCTACCGCTTTCACATGTGCTAGGACAGCAAAACGTCCCTTCTTCATAATCTTTTGTGCTTTCACGCAACTAATGAGGTTCAACTTTGAGGTACATCTCTTTCCATAGATAACCAGTGGTTCGCCATCTCCTTGTGGTATGCGAAGTGCTTTATCTCCACAGATAATATCGGCCTTTATCTTGCTCAACCAATCCATACCGACGATCACGTCAAAACTTCCCAGTTTGATAGGTATCAAATCAATTTTGAAATCTGCACCAGCTATGTTGATAATAGCTCCTCGACTAATGTGGTCAACTTTTTCAAGTTTACCGTTGGCGACCTCGACAAGCATACTTTCTTTTAACGAGACTAATGACCAATTAATCTTATCACAAAAATGTCTACATACATAACTTCTATCCGCACCAGTATCAAACAAGACAGAAGCTAAAAGATTGTTGATTGTGAATATACCTGTCACCAAGTCGGGGTTATCGCGTGCGTCCCTTGCATTAACATTAAAAGCTCTACCACGAGGTGGTCCTCCATCTTTTCGCTTATTTGGACATGCATTTCTGAAATGGCCCTTCTGCCCGCATTCGTAACACTTCTTCGGCCCTGTGGGGTTCGGCTTCCCATTCAAAGTGGTGACCTTGCAGTCTTTTTTGATATGCCCAGCCCGTTGGCATTTTTCACAAACAACATTGTAATACCCAGTGTGGTGTTTGTAACACCTCTTGCATTGAGGTAGGGTTCCCTTGTAGTTCGGGTTGGAGTTGGTGTTGTTGTTGAGATTAGGGTTTCCACCGTTGTTGTGCCTCTTGGCGGGGGTTTGATCGTAGTTTCTCCCTCTGTTATTGTTGTTGTTTTTGTTGTTGTTGTGGTTGTTGTGGTTGTTGTCCCATTTCCTCTTTTCGCTACTACCAGCCTCAAACTTAGCCTTCTCCGGCTCATCAATAAGAATCTGATTCATGAGAGTATGCGCCATGCGCATTGCTTCGGGAACATTCGGTGGTTTGGATGAGGTAACATTACCCTTGATGGACTTAGGAAGTCCCGAGAAGTATTTCTCCAAGCGCTTAAATTCGGGGGTGACCATGGTCGGACACATAAGAGCCAACTCCAAAAACCTACGATTGTAATTGTTAAGGTCGTTCCCTACGGCCTTTAATTTCATGAATTCGATTTCCATCTTCTGGATTTCGGTTCTCGGTCAATACTCATCAATCATAGCCGCCTTGAATTCCTCCCATGGCGTAGCATACGCCTCATCGATACCTTTCGCTTGAGCTAACGTGTTCCACCACGTTAGCGCGCCGTTAGATAGCGTGCAAGATGAAAACTTGGTCTTATTGTCCTCCGAACAGTTGCTAACTTGGAATACTGATTCAAGTTTCTCGAACCATCTGGTGAGACCAACTGGTCCCTCGGTGCCATTGAAGTTATGCGGTTTGCAGCTCTGGAATTCCTTGTAAGTACACCCATTTCGAACGGGTGGGATAACCGATGGTGGTGGTGGTGGAGCTTCGAGATTTCTTTCTGCTAGGGCTGCAGTGACCCGTTCGTTGATCATGTCCTCAATCTGGGCGGCGGTAGGTGTGGATCTTCCGTTAGCCATGGTATTCTAAACAAAAATTTTGACTCAAGTCAAAATCCAGTATGCAAGTAGTAATAATACAGTATATAGTGACCAACATGGAATCAAAACATCACATGTTATTAAATAATGCATCTAGGTACAAATACCACAGAATCATCGTACAACAATGTAAATAGAACATCGTGAAAGAATTAAATAACGCAAAGTTCCATTCATTAATAATAATAAGTTTCATACATCTGAATAAGTTCGTACAATACATATGAAATACATGAAACTATATCTAGATTACATCATGAAATCTAAATACAAGGTCCTACGGTGAAGGCGGGTGAACTGCTCCTCGAGCCAACTGCTCCTCGAGCTCAGTGACACGAGCTCGGAGAGTCTCAATCTCCCTCATCAGTTCCTCGTCAGAGGGAGCTGGTGGTGCAGGTGGTGCAGGTGGGGCGGGTGGTGCAGGTGGTGCCGGTGGTGCTGATGTAGATGGTCCGGCTCCGGATGTAGACGGTACGTCCCTAGATGTAAGTGGTCCGTATCTAAATCTAGGTGGTACGGTTCCAGGAATAGTCAATACGTAACGGGGAACCTTACGTATCTGTGGGTCGGCAGGGTATGGCACAACTCGTTTACGAGCAGTAACCCTACGATGATGGACAAATGCATCAGTAAAAGCACGACCTCCATTCACCCCTGGAATGACGGTGCCGTCGAAACGGTACCGCTTCTTCGGCGGCGTGGAGGGTGCCTGAATAGGTCTGTCAGCAGGATCCTCATCATCGCTGGAGTCGTCTGATGATGAAGAATCGGCGGATGATGAGTCATCCGAATCATGTGGTGGTGACACTGGTGGCTGAGCTGGTAATCATAAGCGTCCGAAGGCGGCCAACATCTGTCTGTGTCTGCCTGGCGGAATCACGACTAAACATCCGTCGGGAGTGCATCGGCAAGGCATGCGCATGTGGTTACGAAACGGCCCTTCCCCGAACTCCGCGGGGATCTCAATACCACCAATGCGGGGCTGTGACCTCGAGGGTCCGGGAGCAGACACTGGGGCAGGTGCACTAGTACCAGCTCCGGAAGTAGAAGCGCCGGGATCACTAGTGGGTGTCAGGGCCGGTGTATCGGCAGTAGCAGCAGGTGTAGCAGTAGGTAGGGCAACGGGGTCTGAGTCTGTACTGCCCGAAATGCCAGCAGGTGAAACATCCGACATCTGAACAAGGAAAAATAAATTTTCCATGTCAGTATGTCATAAAGCAAGCAAATAATAGGCCAACAGTTTAAATCATGTATAACGGTAACTAGCATGGCAATAACAGTAATTCGTATGAAAGTAGCATGCAATCTAAAGCAAGTAGCATCATGCAGTAGTGAAATCATGTAGTAGCATACGGCATATAGCGGAAAAAGTAAGCAGTAGCATGCAGTAAATTCAGCGGAAACAAGTAAACTAGCAAGTTGTAGATTAGTCCTATTAGTGAATCCTACTCGGGTCGGTCTTAGACTCACTAATGCAACCTAATTCCCTACAACCAATGCTCTGATACCAAATGTGATGCCCCGTACTAAATCATCATGTACGGACCATCAACAACAAGATCATTACAAGGTTAAGTACTATATGCGTTTTCAAAAAGAGTTTGCATTCATATTAAAAGTGATGTCAAACCAACATCGAAAGTTTTACATTCCAAAAGTATGCTTCACTAATTAAAAGCAATAATTAAGTGTACGTGACCCCAAATGGTCGTTACAAGTCATAATTCAAAAGTACTAATGTTTGAATGCAAAGTAAAGTAGTTCATGTGTGGGCAACTCTAAGCAGCGGGTGTCTACAGCACAACAAGTAAGACAGCAGAAGCAACCTCAAGCACCTGAGAAATACATGCTTAAAAACGTCAACACAAAGGTTAGTGAGCTATAGTTTAAGTATAATAGTATGTATGGTAGGCCACGAGATTTCAGTGCTACAAAGAGCGTTTCAAAACAGTATGATAAAGTATATGTTAACCGTGGGCACTTGGTAACTAACTTAACGTTTATACCCCCTGAAAGTACACTTGGCAAGTGCGTATGTCTACGAAGTATTAAACACTCGTTAAATGCTAGCGCGACTAGCCCGAGTGGGGATGTCAAACCCTATGGATCCATATCTAAGATTCGCGTTCACGGTTCAAAAACCAATGATTAAACGTTACCGAGCTAAAGGGAATGTTTATGCCGTTGTATAACCCACACATATATAAGTTTAAGTACTCGTGCCTAGTATGTAAAACATAAAATCCGCATGTATTCTCAGTTCCCAAAATAAGTTAAAGTAAAAAGGGAATGCTATAACTCACAATGATATGTAGCGGTAAAGTAGTAGTCGGGAAAGGTGTGCAAGTAAACGGTCCGAGGTCCTCAACCTAAGTCAAATAGTACTAAGTCAGTAAATCGTCTTAATAGGTTTAAAAGTATGTATTTAAGGTCTTAAGGGTCATCATCATTCATCATTAAACAAAAGGCGTAAGGTAGGTTTCGTTTATGAAAGTAGTTTAAAACAAAGTCTGATTCAGTCAGTCACCACGGCCTCTACCCTTACTGAATTAAGGTGAGGCCAGTGGCCATGGCTCTGACTATGAGTCCCTTAAGTGTGGTAAAATTTACAGAAGCAAACTCGTCTTGGTTTGACCGTGGCGACGGTCTAAGTGCGAGTAGGTCAGAAATTTCTGCACAACGTTAAAGGACATAGTAACGATTTGAGGGCCATAAATCCTAAACCGTAACTCGGATTAAGACGAGTCCTATATGAAAAGTTATCTACTCGAAAAGATCTATCTAAAAATCAATGTTAGAACAGCCCAGGTCTACTGGTCTGTTCCAGAAGCATCAGGTCAGAAAGTTTTGGACAGAAACAGTAAGTTTAAAAGGGTTCCGGTGGTCTTGGTGTTTGATGTTCATCATGGTTCTCATCCTTGATGCATATAGCTTCTAGTGTACAACTCATGGGTGTGTTTACATCATCTTAACCAAGTCTTGACCATCATAACACTAGTGCAAGTCTAAGACATGAAGCACAACTCACTTAAGAGTTGCATGTAGTTTGATGAACCAAAGTTACATCAAAGTCTTAGGTTTGACACTTACATGAACTATAATAGAAATATTGAACTCTAAACTTGAAAGTTAACTAACTAATCAAGATTATAAGTAGTAGAACATAGTTCTTAGTTTGATCTTGAAGATCCAAGACTCAAAAGTCTAGATCCAAAGTTATATTTAAAGAAAACTTATTTGTGTGTTCTTGAACTTTCAAGATTAACTTAATTTGTTCAAGAGATATGAGATCAAGACTAACTTGTAATACTTGACCATATAAACTAACTACATGAAATTAAAGTGCATAAAATGAAGAAGTAACTAAGTAAACAAGAAAAGGTTCATGGTTGTTCATACTTTAAAGATTCAAACCAAAGTTTGATCTTTAGAAAGTAAACTTTAAAGTTTACTTCATGAGCTTCAAGTATGTCTTTAATCAACACATGGAACTTGCAACTTTTGAAACATTTGAAGTAGAATCATAAACTAGTGAGTTTATGTTCTTGTGTTCTTGAACTTACAAGATAATAGAAGAACCAAAACTAGAAAGTTAGGTTCTTGAAAGCTAGTAAGTAACTACAACAACAAGATGAAACAAGTAACAACAACAAACAAGAAATCAAACAAGCAAGTAACAAAAGATGATGATGATGATGATTAAGTGCTTCATGGCTACGGTTTTGGGACAAGAAAGAAGAGGGAAAGAGTCTTCAAATTTCTTACCAAAACTAGAGAGAAAATAGAGGAAAGTTGAGAGGATTTCAAGTGTGTGTTTTTGAGAGAGTAAACAAAGAGTGAAAGTAATGAGAAAATGAATTCAAAACCCCCTTATTGCCATCCCAAACCTACGGCCAGCAGCCTCAAGGGGAGAGGGAGAAGATTCAATGGTTCCAAGCATGTAAAGAGGTTAAAAGTTGGTTAATAGAATAGGTTACATGGGGATTATAAGGTAACTAGATTTCTATTGATCAAAACAACTAGTTACATGTTCTAAGTAGTACTTACAAGGAAGAGTGGGCTAGCTAAGTCCACTAATAATGTAGGGTGGGCTTACAAGTCTTAATTCATGAGTCCATTATCTTTAAACAAGCCCAAGTCCAACTAATAACAAGTTAAACCAATTAAAGCCCAAGTAATTAACTAATAGCCATAGTTAATCAAAATGATTAATAAACCTTAATCATGAATGCAAATAATATCTAGAAATATTATTCGTGAAGTTTCGTGTGTCACAAAGACGTTTCGGGCACTTAAAAGTCAAGTACGGGCAATCATGGTAACATGTAAATGTAATAACATACATTCGTTTAATCACACGTATTAATAATAATAATTATTAATAAATAAACGTTGGAAAATCCAGGGCCGTTACAGTATATGTGTTAATATATAAATACTTGATATAGGTTCGTGAATCCAAGGACAAACTCCGCACTTGTTCAGTGCCATCATACGCATATCATACAAACTATCGTATCGTGAGTTCATCTGCTCCCTTTTTATATATTTTTGGGCTGAGAATACATGTGCAACTTTTATAACTGTTTTACACGTATCAAATATTAAACTGTGATATGTTGGGCTATGACCAGCATGTCCCCAACTGACAAGTATAAACGATAACTTGTAAGGGGCAAACTTGAAAGTCTAGTCTAAATATCAGTACCAACTATTAAACTGTGATATGTTGGGCTATGACCAGCAAGTCCCCAACCGACAAGTATAAACGATAACTTGTACGGGTTAAACTTGAAAGTCTAGTCTAAATATCAGTACCAACTATTAAACTATGCTATACCCGGCTATGTCCAACTAAGTCCCTACAGTGATATTTTTAATTGCTGCGGCATTCTTAATTATTAGGGATAGGCCTATCAGGAGTAATGTCCCCGATACATTTGACTAAGTCTTTGTATTACTTGATAATGAAATTAAACGACAAGGACAGAACAACTTGTCACGGAGCAAACAATGTTTAGTCTAAATATCACGCACTGGCATAACTTTTTGATCCTGCGGGAGATCAACTTTTGGATCTTGCGAGATCTACTTTACAAACTAAATCTTGTGGTCTAACACTATTACTGAAATCATTATTTATGACAAACCTATGAACTCACTCAACTTCGTGTTGACTTTTTAAGCATGTTTATTCTCAGGTACTTAAATATTGCTTCCGCTGTATATCTACTGCTTTGATGATGATTGCTTCCTATGCTTGGAGTCTTCATTACATATCATATCAATTAAAGACATATTTATCTTCCGCTGCAAAACTCAACAAAACGTATCATGTAGAGTCGTTCTCGTTTATACAACTGTGATTTGATATAATTAGACACAAATACCCCAGGCCCTATTTGGGGGTGTCAAAGTATAAGTTTAATATGGATTAAACATGTTATTGTAATTGTTTTAATTTGTTATTTTGCTAACACTAATGCATATTTGGATGCACAAATTTTGTGTTTAATGTGTTTTGCAGAGAAATACAGATACAGATGGTGCATCATCGTCTAGACATCATGAACAAGAACCTGATCAAGAACAACTACCGGAACCACAACCTGAACAACAACAACATAATGATTAACACATGCTATATTATGAGCCGGAACCACTGTTTTACGCTCATTATCGTCAGTTTCAGCCTCACCCGAGGATTATGCACCCACTTATCGATGACCAACAGTTACATCCCAACCTAAGATTCGATTGTTGTTGGACAGAATACCCAAAATTTCAAAAGAACATGCACATTCTTTACCGTAAAAATATTGAAATGCCTCGGGTAATCGATTGGGAGCCTTTGGAAGCGGTTCACCTAGCCGAACCGGTTAGGGATTTACTAGTCCAGAGGTATGGTAGCTCTACATTTAACGATTGGATCCACTTATTTACTACGCGTAGAACTATATATAGAGAATGGTGTGTTGAATTTCTTAGCACTATAGAGTTAAATAATGAAGTTACTATGATAGGAGATAAAAGTTTTATTAGATTTCTTTTAGGAGGTACAATGTATAGAATGTCCATGTTGGACATGGCTAGAGCTCTATTAATCTACACCCCCGCTGAGATTATTATACCTGATTGTAATAGTTTAATTACTGAAGGTGAAAGAGTAGATAGGAATTTTGATGTTAACGCCATATAGAGGCGTATGTCAAAATTTAGGGAATTTACGCGTGGTGAAAGACACACCTACTTAGATATTGATAGAGCAGAGCTCCGAATAATACATAGATTCTTAGCGAACTCGATTACACAACGGGGTAGAAACAAAGAAAAAATGACCCTAAACGATTTATTTTACCTTAAGTGTATTCGAGACCCGAGGAGCTTTGTTAACATTCCTTATTGCGTAGGCCACTATTTATCTAAAGTGGTTGAGGGTATGCAAGCAGGAAGTATTATAGGGGGTGGTATTTTTGTTACTCTCATTGGAGAGTACTTAGGTGTAGATAAAGAACATGGGGGTCCGATGGTGGAGATTGAGGAGCAAGCTGAGAGCATAGGCTTGCAGGTTTATCAAGGTGCCAAGGTACTAAAACGGAGGCACAATATGCCAATACCATATCATGGCACCCATCCACATGTAGAGAGGGGTTCGGATGAGGAGATGGAGGAAGCAGATGACATTAGGGATGTCATTAGGGATAGTTATACTGATGTCTTCCAGCATGTAGATGAAGTAGAAATGAATAACCAGGCTAGGCATCATCGGTATGAGCAGTGGCAAGCCGCGAATGAGTATGAAACTTCCAGGCGACGCCAACACGATAGCTGGCAAGTTCATCAGCACCAAACCATGAGCCAGCTATCATATCAGGTACCAAATAACTACATCCCGACTCGACCTGTTTACTATCCACCACATCAACCCGACATGCGACCACCCTTTGACCTGTACGACCCCAATCAAGCCTACCAGAACACCTATCACCAACCATGGAACCCGAGCGATGATATGAACTGGAACCCCTATCCAAATCAATAGTGTTCCATTGGTGATGTCTTATCTTTTATTATTTTTATCTATTTATGTTAAACATTTAACATTTTGATACTTTTATGTAATATTTAACATTTTTATTATTGTATACTAATATTTCATTTTTGTAATTTGAAAGTGGGATATTAAGTCCCATTTTAAATTACCATGCATGTTTATATTTGTATTGTATATATTTTATCTCATGTACACAACAGGGTAAAACAATGCATTTTTAAAGACTGGCATTAAGTTCAGCAAAAGCAACTAATTTTGACGACAAGATGCAAAATATATGTGAAATAACAACTGCAGGAATGAACAAATGATGTGCACCATTTATCATTCAACACAAACAACAATATGTTTGGAAACTTTGGTAAAAATTTAATCATTTTTCTATGCTAATCACCCTCAATAATTTAAATTGCTAATGATTTCTTGAAAATGAGGGCATTGCAAGATCTTATGTGTGGGAAGGGATTAAATTCTTTCGATTTTAAAAATTTTTGACTTATACACTTGGTTTAATAGCCACCGTTAAACTTTACTAGTAACGCAGTAGTTGTATTAGAATCTAGTGCTCTCTGATAATAAAGAACAGCCCTAGTCTTAGATACTGACTACCCACTTTTAGTAAAATTTTTAAATTTTTCAATAAAATGAACTCAAAATTATGCTTATATATATTTATGAACGATAAAACTAGGTGTTAACATCGAAATTATTGTTATCTCGGAAAGGACATAAATTGAGAAACAGCCCAAAACGCTTGAATTAATTTAAAATGGAATAGAGGAGAATAAAAAGGCAAAGAAAGAAAAATAAAAGCCACATGTAGGAAAAATTTACCAAGTTATTTAGAACATATATCACATATTTTGACCGGACACGGGAATGAATTAATAGTCAATGGACTCATTAAAATAGGGGTGGATTACATACAAGGACACTTGGTGTAATTGTTAATAAAGTATTAAAACCTTGGATTGCACACAGTCGATAACCTGGTGTAATCATTAACAATGTATTAAAACCTTATTACAGTTTAAGTCCCCAATTAGTTGGAATATTTGACTTCGGGTATAAGGATAATTTGACGAGGACACTCGCACTTTATATTTATGACTGATGGACTGTTATGGACAAAAACCAGATGGACATATCGAATAATCCAGAACAAATGACAATTAACTCATGGTAATAAATTAAAATCAACACGTCAAACATCATGATTACGGAAGTTTAAATAAGCATAATTCCTTTATTTTATATCTCATCGCACTTTTATTTACTGTCATTTTATTTATTGCACTTTTAAATTATTGCACTTTTATTTATCGCATTTTTATTTACCGTCATTTACTTTACGCTTTAAATTAAGTCATTTGTATATTTAATATTTTACATTAGGTTTTAATTGCGACTTAAGACATAAAATCAACAAACCGGTCATTAAACGGTAAAACCCCCTTTTTATAATAATAATACTACTAATATATATATTTATATACAAATATAGTTTAAAATATAATATAGCGTTAAATTTAGTTGTATCCCTGTGGAACGAACCGGACTTACTAAAAACTACACTACTCTACGATTAGGTACACTGCCTATAAGTGTTGTAGCAAGGTTTAGGTATATCCATTCTATAAATAAATAAATAACTTGTGTAAAATTGTATCATATTTAATAGTGTTTCGTAGTAAAATATAATCTATTTCATACTACACCTCGCACACATCAGTGGCCGGGCATGAAACGTGATGTTGTTAAGTATGTTGAACAATGCGTCACGTGTTCGCAAGTTAAAGCCGAACACCAAAAGCCGTATGGTACGTTACAACCGTTAGAAATTCTGAAATGGAAATGGGAGCACATTACCATGGATTTCATCACAAAGTTATCAAAGACGGCGAGAACCCAATTTGACTCGATTTGGGTAATAGTTGATCGATTGACGAAAAGTGCCTTGTTTCTTCCCATTCGGGAGCGATATCATCGGAGACTTTGTCTAAGTTATTTATCAAGGAGGTGATATCGAGACACGAGGTTCCTATATCTATTATTTCGGATCGAGATACCCGTTTCACATCTCGGTTTTGGGAGAAGTTTCATGAAGATATGGGTACACAATTGAAATTGAGCACGACGTATCATCCTCAAACGGACGATCAAACCGAACGTACGAATCAAACATTGGAGGATATGTTACGGGCGTGTATTATAGATTTCGGCGGTAGTTGGGATGAGCACTTACCATTGGTGAAATTCTAGTACAATAATAGTTATCATGCTAGTATCGGGATGTCACCTGACGAGATGCTTTATGGGCATAGGTGTCGAACTCCAATTTGTTGGGGTGAAGTGGGTCAAAGAGATATCGGGAGTACCGATTTGGTTTTAGAGACTAATAGCAAGATTGATATGATTCGGGCTCATTTGAAAAAGGCTCAAGATAGAAAAAAGGCGTACGTCGACAAACGAAGGCGACCGATTGAGTTTCAAGAAGGTGACATGGTGATGCTTAAAGTTTCGCCATGGAAAGGTGTTATTCGGTTTCAAAAATGAGGAAAGTTAGCTCCTCGGTTTATTGGACCATTTAAAATTTTAGCTTGTGTTGGTGAAGTTGCGTATCATTTGGAATTACCCGAAGAGCTTGCGGGGATCCATAATACATTTCATGTTTTCCATCTCCGTAAGTGTCTTGCGGATGATTCTTCGTGGGTGTCACTAGACGAAATTGAGCTAAACAATAAGTTAGAGTATGTTGAGGAGCCGATTGCTATACTCGATGAAAAAGTGAAAACGTTGAGAAATAAAGAGGTGAGAACTTTTAAGGTTCAATGGCGTCGAAGTGTAGGTTCTGAGTTTACATAGGAATCCGAAGAGTTTGTGTTGGTGTATCTTCCTGCTTGTCATGCGGCTTGGATCGCGAGGTCGCAATCCGGTTCAAGTGGGGGAGAGTTGTAAGATCCTGTTTTCTCAGGTGTTTGGGACGCCGTCCAAAACTATGGGACGTCGTCTAATGGTAAAGGGCTGGACGCTGTCCAGAAGCCTGGACGCCGTCCAGTTGAACTGGCGGGCCAGCTGTGTTCTTTTAGATATTAAATGGGGGTAGTTTGGTCTTTTCACTTATTGGATGAATGTAAGGCCACAAGACCAGTTCTAAGAGCCTCATTCACTCCACTTTCAACTACTTCCTCCTTCCACTTCAATTCTAGAGAGAAAGAGTGATTCTTTTGTGAGAAAGCTCAAATCGAGGAAGAAGAAGTTGATTTCGGGCCAAAGCGCATGTGTTAAAGTTGTTCATCTAATCACTAGCTTCATTTTGATTGTGTTGGTATGCTCTAATCTTGATTTCCTTATTTTAATTTGTTTAAGGGTTAAGGTTTGGGTTAGTGATGAACACAAAACCCATATTTGGTGATTTTGGGTGTTCTTGGGTAAGATTGGGTCATGAGGACCCAAGGATGAGTAACCTAGGGTTTTGGAGATGTTAAATGGACTTATAAGTCATAATTGGTTAGTTAATTACTAGCACACCTAGTTATTAAGCAAATGGGTGTTAATGGGGTTAGTGGATGACCCGAAATGGGTGTGTGACTTTAAAATGGTTAAATGGGTAATAATTGACCTAGTTGGGAAAGATGGTTATGAAATACCCTAATGGTGTATTAGTTAGTGTTGTTGGACCTTAGTCACTAGATTTAGTGTTATGTGATGGTCTTGACTTTAAATGGACGGTTTTGGTAAAAATGGGGCATTTAATGCATTTAAGTCATTAAATGCACATGAGATAATTGTTGGTGATAAGTCCAACTAGTTTGTGTGTTGATTGAGTACTTATTGTATTAGGTACTTTGCCTTCAAGCTTGCGGAAGTATAAAACATTCACCGAAGGCGTTAAGGTGAGTGGAATAATTATGCATGTATGTATATAGTGTATTTATTTGTGTGCTATGGTATGAACCACGGAGCCGGTAGTGCCATAGTATGTGTGAGTGTGCTATGATGTGAACCACGGAGCCGGTAGCATCATGGTACGTGTGTTGTAGTGTGAACCATGGAGCTGAAATGTCCCGTTCATATTGATTATAAACGTTTCATATTAATTGATTTCGTTGCTAGGTTTTGACCTCTATATGAGACGTTTTTCAAAGACTGCATTCGTTTTTAAAACAAACCATAACCTTTATTTTATCGACAATGGTTTAAAAGCATAATGTAGATTATCAAGTAATGATAATCTAAAATATAACGTTTTACACACGACCATTACATAATGTTTTACAATAATATTACACATCGATTTAAATCTCCGAATGCAGTTTTTAAACAATATTTTACAAGCATGCCGACTCCAGTTCTTGTCCTTAATTTAGCATTTAACAACGGAAGCTCTTAATAATCACCTGAGAATAAACATGCTTAAAACGTCAACAAAATGTTGGTGAGTTATAGGTTTAACCTATATATTTATCAAATCGTAATAATAGACCACAAGATTTTATTTATTCAATAATCTTACACTCGCAAGTGTATAAAAATCATTCATATGATGAACACCTGGTAACCGACATTAACTTTAATGCATATAGAAGATTCCCCGCATACTCACAAGTATGTCATAAATTGGCAATTGAAATCACCATATAAATCGAAATACTAAAGCATTCCAAATTCCATAATGGGGTTTGTTAGGCCCATAGATCTATCTTTAGGATTCGCGTCAATTAGGGGCCATTTTCCTAATTCTTAGGCTACTAGACTTGAAGGGGCAATATTCAGTTTAATAATCCAACCATAAAATGTAGTTTCGCATACTTGTATCTATTTTGTAAAACATTTATAAAGCTGCATGTATTCTCATCCCAAAAATATTAGATTTTAAAAGTGGGACTATAACTCACTTTCACATATTTTTACTTCGTCGGAAATAAGACTTGGCTACGGTCGATTCACGAACCTCAAATTTAGTAGGTAAACCTACTGGAAGTGACAAGAAATGATCTAGCTTCAAAGAATCTTGGATGGCTTGAAAGTTCTTGAATTAGAAAGATAACCTACTGTAAATAACAAAGATTTCTTGAGATTGGATGATCACTTGAAATGGATTTGCGAGATTGGAAGTAAGCTAGCAAACTTGAAAGTGTTCTTGATGTGTTCTAAAGTTGTTGTTTTGTAAGTTGGTTTATGTATGGATTTATGAGCTAGATTGATGTAGATTCTGATGAAGATGATGAAGAACACTTAGAACAATGAGAGAGAACTTGAGAGAGATGTGTTTGATGCAGAAAAGTTGGATTGAAAAATGTGTTTGTGGTGGGTGAAAGAAAACGTGAATATAGAGTCAAGATATAGGCTCCATTAGTTTGATTTTTAGTGTAATCATTCATGCTAGTTGCCAAATGATGGTTCTTACATGTTTGATGACTCATTAAGGCTGCTAAGGAGCTGATCATTCAGTGTATATACCAATAGTATATACGTATAGAGGCTGGGTATTGTACGAGTACGAATACGAATTGAATACGAGTAAATAGTGTGTACTGTAGCAATAGTGTTACTGTAGCAAATAGTATTTTACTGTTGCAAATAGTATTTCACTGTAGCAAAGCAAAAATTTACTGTAGCAAATAGTGTTTTGCTGTAGCAAATAGTGTTTTACTTGTATATCTTTGATTTAATTGTATTTCTTCTTATATATATATATAAAATAAAAACTCACATCATAAAAATATAAAATGATTATATAATTATCACAAGTTATGACGTTCGTGAATCATCAGGCAAACGGGGTGGTCAATTGTCTACATAAACTCATTTCAATTAATCAAGTCTTAACAAGTTTGATTGCTTAACATGTTGGAATATTTAATCATGTAAATATAGTTTTCATTTAATATATAAACATGGAAAAGTTCGGGTCACTACAGTACATACCCGTTAAATAAATTTCGTCCCGAAATTTTAAGTTGTTGAAGGTGTTGACGCATCTTCTGGAAATAAGTGCGGGTATTTCTTCTTCATCTGATCTTCACGTTTTCAGGTGAACTCGGGCCCTCTACGCGCATTCCATCGAACCTTAACGATTGGTATTTTATTTTGCTTAAGTCTTTTAACCTCACGATCCATTATTTCGACGGGTTCTTCAATGAATTGAAGTATTTCATTGATCTGGATTCGTCTAAAGGAATAGTGAGATCTTCTTTAGCTAAGCACTTCTTCAGATTCGAGACGTGAAAGGTATTATGTACGCTGGCTAATTGTTGCGGTAATTCAAGTTGATAAGCTACCGGTCCGACGCGATCAATAATCTTGAATGGTCCAATGTACCTCGGGTTTAGTTTTCCTTGCTTTCCAAATCGAACAACACCTTTTCAAGGTGATACCTTAATCATGACCATGTCTCCAATTTCAAATTCTATATCTTTTCTTTTACTGTCTGTGTAGCTCTTTTGTCGACTCTGAGCGGTTTTCAACCGTTGTTGAATTTGAATAATTTTATCGGTAGTTTCTTGGATAATTTCTGGACCTGTAATTTGTCTATCCCCCGCCTCGCTCCAACAAATCGGAGATCTGCACTTTCAACCATAAAGTGCCTCAAACGGTGCCATCTCAATACTCGAGTGGTAACTGTTGTTGTAGGAAAATTCTGCTAACGGTAGATGTCGATCTCAACTGTTTCTAAAATCAATAACACATGCTCGTAGCATGTCTTCAAGGGTCTGTATCGTCCTTTCACTTTGCCCATCAGTTTGTGGATGATAGGCAGTACTCATGTCTAGACGAGTCCCCAATGCTTGTTGTAGCGTTTGCCAAAACCTTGAGAAAAATCTGCCATCTCTATCAGAGATAATAGAGATTGGTATTCCATGTCTGGAGATGACTTCCTTCAAGTATAGTCGTGCTAACTTCTCCATTTTATCATCTTCTCTCATTGGCAGAAAGTGTGCTGACTTGGTGAGACGATCGACTATTACCCAAATAGTATCATAATCACTTGCAGTCCTTGGCAATTTAGAAATGAAATCCATGGTAATGTTTTCCCATTTCCATTCCGGGATTTCGGGTTCTTGAAGTAGACCTGATGGTTTCTGATGTTCGGCTTTTACCTTAGAACATGTCAAACATTCTCCTACGTATTTAGCAATATCGGCTTTCATGCCCGGCCACCAAAAGTGTTTCTTGAGATCTTTGTACATCTTTCCCGCTCTGGGATGTATTGAGTATCTGGTTTTATTTGCTTCCTTAAGTACCATTTCTCTCACATCTCCAAACTTTGGTACCCAAATTCTTTCAGCCCTATATCGGGTTTCGTCTTCCCGAATATTAAGATATTTTTCTGATCCTTTGGGTATTTCATTCTTCAAATTTCCTTCTTTTAAAACTCCCTGTTGCGCCTCCTTTATTTGAGTAGTAAGACTAGTACGAATAATTATATTCATAGCTTTTACCCGCATAGGTTCTCTGTCATTTCTACTCAAAGCGTCGGCTACCACATTCACCTTCCCCGGGTGGTATCGAATCTCAAAGTCGTAATCGTTCAACAGTTCCATCCATCTACGCTGCCTCATGTTCAGCTGTTTCTGATCAAATATATGTTGGAGACTTTTGTGGTCGGTATATATGATACTTTTGACCCCATATAAGTAGTGTCTTCAAGTCTTTAATGCAAAAACAACCGCGCCTAATTCCAAATCATGTATCGTATATTTCTGCTCGTGATTCTTCAATTGTCTAGACGCATAAGCAATTACCATCGTCCGTTGCATTAACACACAATCGAGGCCTTGTTTTGAGGCGTCACAATATATCACAAAATCATCATTCCCTTCAGGCAATGACAATATAGGTGCCGTAGTTAACTTTTTCTTCAACAATTGAAACGCTTTCTCCTGCTCATCCTTCCATTCAAATTTCTTTCCTTTATGCGTTAATGCAGTCAAGAGTTTTACTATTTTGGAAAAATCTAGAATGAATCTTTTGTAGTAACCAGCCAATCCTAAAAATTGGCGTACCTGCGTAGGAGTTTTCGGTGTTTTCCACTTCTCAACGGTTTCAATCTTTGCCGGATCAACTTGAATACCTTCTTTGCTCACTATATGACCGAGGAATTGAACTTCTTTAAACCAAAATGCACACTTTGAAAATTTAGCGTACAATTTTTCCTTCCTCGACAATTCTAGCATTTTTCTCAAATGTTCTTCATGCTCTTGATCATTCTTTGAGTAAATAAGTATGTCATCAATGAAAACAATGACAAACTTGTCAAGGTATGGTCCACACACTCGGTTCATGAGGTCCATGAACACAGTTGGTGTGTTAGTCAACTCAAACGGCATAACCATAAACTCGTAATGACCGTAACGAGTTCTGAAAACAGTCTTCGGAATATCATCCTCCTTCACCCGCATTTGATGATACCCATAACGTAAATATATCTTCGAATAAACTGACGAGCCTTGTAGTTGATCAAATAAGTCGTCGATTCTTGGCAGTGGATAACGGTTCTTGATGGTAAGTTTGTTCAACTCTCGGTAGTCTATACACAACCTGAATGTACCATCTTTCTTCTTGACAAACAAAACAGGAGCTCTCCACGGTGATGTGCTTGGTCGAATGAAACCACGCTCTAAAATTTCTTGTAATTGACTCTGGAGTTCCTTCATTTTGCTAAGTGCGAGTCTGTATAGAGCACGAGCTATTGGTGTAGCTCCCGGAACAAGATCTATTTGAAATTCAACAAATCGGTGTGGAGGTAGTCCCGGTAATTCTTTCGGAAATACATCGGGAAATTCTTTTGCGACGGGAACATCATTGATGTTCTTTTCTTCGGTTTGTACTTTCTCGACATGTGCTAGAACAGGATAGCAACCTTTTCTTATTAGTTTTTGCGCCTTCAAATTACTAATAAGATTTAGCTTCGCGTTGCACTTTTCTCCGTACACCATTAAGGGTTTTTCTTTTTCTCGCATAATGCGAATCGCATTTTTGTAAGAAATGATTTCTGCTTTCACCTCTTTCAACTAGTCCATGCCAATTATCACATCAAAACTCCCTAACTCTACTGGTATCAAATCAATCTTAAACATTTCGCTAACCAGTTTAATTTCTCGATTCTGACATATATTATCTGCTGTAATTAATTTACCGCTTGCTAATTCGAGTAAAAATTTATTATCTAAAAGCGTCAATGGAAAACTTAATTTAGCACAAAAATCTTTACTCATATAGCTTCTATCCGCGCCCGAATCAAATAAAACATAAGCAGATTTATTGTCAATAAGAAATGTACCCGTAACAAGCTCCGGTCTTCCTGCGCTTCTGCCATATTAATATTAAAAACTCTTCCGCTGCCCTGTCCATTAGTATTCCCCTGATTTGGGCATTCGTTTCTGATATGACCTGGCTTCCCACATCCATAACAAATGATGGCGGTGATGTGCGTAGAGGTGTATACGAAATAGTTATATATTTATTATGAAAAACTATTAAATACAATATAATTTTACACAAGTTATTTATTTATTTATAGAGTGGATATACCTAAACCTTGCTACAACACTTATAGGCAGTATACCTAATCGTACAGTAGTGTAGTTTTTAGTAAGTCCTGTTCGTTCCACATGGAGCTAGCCAAGTTTAACGCTATATTTTTAAAACTATATTTGTATAAGTATAAATATAAATATAAGTATTATTATTATTATAAAAGGGGAATTTTACCGTTTAATGACCGGTTTGTCGATTTAAAAACTTAAGTCGCAGTTAAAACCTAATGTAAAATATTAAATATATAAAAGACTTAATTTAAAGCGTAAAGTAAATAACAATAATTAAAGTGCGATAAATAAAATGACAATAAATAAAATTGCGACAATTAAAAAGTGCAATAATTAAAATGACAATAAATTAAAGTGCGATAATTAAAAGTGCAATTAAATATGAAATAAAGGAATTATGCTTATTTAAACTTTCGTAATCATGATGTTTGACGTGTTGATTTTTGTTTATTACCATGAGTTAATTGTCCTTTGTCCTGGATTATTCAATATGTCCATCTGGTTTTTGTCCATAACAGTCCATCAGTCATAAATATAAAGTGCAGGTGTCCTCGTCAAATTATCCTTATATCCGAAGTCAAATATTCCAACTAATTGGGGACTTAAACTATAATTACACCAATTTTCCTTGTATATAATTCACCCCTATTTTAATAAGTCCATTGACTATTTATCCATTCCCGTGTCCGGTTAAATGAACGATTATTAGTACTTATAAATATCCCGCCCATCGTGTCCGATCGAGTGTATGTGGTTATTTATAGGTACGTCCAATTGTAAATCTTTATATTAAATTAACAAACTATCATTTAATTAAACATATATAAAGCCCATTAATAGCCCATGGTCTAGTTTCCACAAGTGTCGTTCTTTTGTCCAAACCCCAATTATGGTACAAAGCCTAATTACCCCGTCTTTAATATTTAGCCCAACATCACGATTACTTCGGCTTAAATAAGCATAATAATAACTTAGCTACGAGACATTAATTTAAAAAAGCTGAACATAACTTACAATGATTAATAATAGCGTAGTGTTACACGGACATAATTTCGACTTACACACTTACAACATTCGCTAACATACCCTTATTATTATTAAAATTAAAATTATAATTATAATTATAATATATATATATATATATATATATATATATATATATATATATATATATATATATATATATATATATATATATATATATATATATATTACGTTGAGAGATAGAGAAGAGAAAAATATGTGTATTTTTCGTGCAGAATTCGATGGCTTTTATAGGCCCACATTTTACTGTGCAGCTCCGCGAGTGCAGAGGTTTTCTTCCTCATAGCTCCATGAGTGCGGAGGTCTGAAATACAGCTCACATAAAAGATCCAAAACGTGGGTTGCGTAAAATTATATTATATAAAAATATATATAATTAATTATATATTATATTTTATTCTTATGCATAGTTGACTTGTAATTTTTGGTCCGTTGCGTCGCGCACTGAAAGTTGGTTCATGTCTCGGTTCTGGAATTTCGAACGTCCATGCGTACTATTTAATATCTTGTACTTTGCGTTTTGCGTCTTGTATTCTTGTAATTTTGAGACGTTTCTCATCAATAATTTGAACCACTTTGATTGTACTTTGTACTTTTTAGCTTTTTGGTCGTTTGCGTCTTCAAATCGTCGAATCTGTCTTTTGTCTTCACCTTTTATTATTTAAACGAATATCACTTGTAAATTGAACAATTGCAACTAAAAGCTTGTCTTTCTTGAGGGATAATGCTATGAAATATATGTTCGTTTTTAGCATTATCAAATATTCCCCCACTTGAGCGTTGCTTGTCCTCAAGCAATATAGTCTTGAAATAAAAATACTAGAATCACTTCTTTATTCTTCACACTTTGTACATCAGTGATTTATTTACAGTGGTATGAACAATGATAGTAACGTTGTGGTTTATAGTCCCACAAGACTATGAAAATTTAGATCCGTTAGGAAATTGGATCTTTATGAAAACATTTAATCTTTTGAAAATTTAATCTAGCTTTTACCCTAGATAAGTTTTCCGGAATAACCCTTCACTGGTGTTTGCGAAATTATTTTTGTGGGTTTTGTGGGTTTCAGATTTGAATTTTTTTTAAAACTTGCGGTTTTGTGTCACCCACTTGCTAACCTTGTATTGGGAAAGCAACACGTCCAGTATACTTTCTCCGTATATTACCTTTCGGTAAACTACCGTCTGGTTATAAAGGAAAGCGTTGAACAAGTAACTGTTAAGGCGATGTCCTATGACATGCTTTTGATTATGGTCTATAACGTGTCGGATGCAATTACTATCCTTTGTAGGAGCAATAGTAAAGATCACCCTATAATTTTTTCGGTCTGGCACAAGGTCCTGTCTTTGACCATGCTATGCAACCACCGTTCTTACAGTTGACACCCGATTTGGTTCAGGTGACCTAATGAATTCCAGGTGAATTCCTAGGATTTTACGTTCAATGGTAATGAACGCATTGAAAATAGGGTTTTCAGAAAACAAATCGGTTTGTAATATTGATCAAAATATTTTCTCGTTCAAGCTCGAGTTTAGATATCATCGAATTCCATGAGTTTGTAATTCTCAATCTTTAAGGTCAATCTCAAGGATTGAGTAATATCAGTCTTAAAAGCTGATTTTTGATCTTTAAGGAGATTATCCTTTCTGAGGATCTGATTCATTAGTCTTATAAGATAATTTGCACGGTGCCCCCCATTGTACGAGACAGATCCTCTCATGGTTAGGATAAGGCTGACCACTTGGCGACCCTATTTGATGCCGAGGTCCGTGGATTTCCAGCTGATAGAAAACTCTTCAAGGTTTTTCGTAGACTCTACAATTGGTCTGGACGACAACTTCCTGACCTAAATCAAGAAGCGCGTTTCTTTTTCGGAAGACTTTACTTCCTTTTAATGATGGAATTGATTCATCGTGTAGATCCATCTTTCTTTCAAATATATTACAATTTACCGGGTAAAACGGTTAATTTTGTCCAAAACAAAAGTATCTTCAATTATTTGTACAAAAATATGTGATATATGTTTTAAATAATTTGGTAAATTTTTCCCACACTTGACTTTTATTTTCCTTTCTTTGCCTTTTTATTCTCCTCTATTCTATTTTAAATGAATTCAAGCGTTTTGAGTTGTTTCTCAATTTATGTCCTTTACGAGATAACAATAATTTCGGTGTTAACACCTAGTTTTATCGTTCATAAATATGTATAAACATAATTTTGAGTTCATTTAGTTGAAAATTTTGAAAATTTTTACTAGAATTGGGTAGTCAGTATATAAGACTAGGGCTGTTCTTTATTATCAGAGAGCACTAGATTCTAATATAACTACTGCGTTACTAGTATTTTTAATGGTAACCAAGTGTATAAGTTAAAAATTTTAAAATTCCGAAAGAATTTAACCCCTTCCCACACTTAAGATCTTGCAATGCCCTCATTTGCAAGAAATCAGTAACAATTTAAATTATTGAGGGTGATTAGCGTAGAAAAATGATTAAATTTTACCATAGTTTCCAAACATATTGGCGTTTGTTTGCTGAATGATAAATGGTGCACATCATTTGTTCATTTCTGCAGTTGTTATTTCATATATATTTAGCATCTTGTCGTCAAAATTAGTTGCTTTTGTTGAACTTAATGTCAGTCTTTGAAATGCGCTGTTTTACCCTGTTTTGTACATGAGATAAATTACAAACATACATAAACATATTTTTGAAGTTGGGTATATCACCCCACATTCAAAAATTATTAAAAATCTAATAATAAAAATTAGAAAATTATAAAAACTATAATAGTTTCAAAAGAAATATTAAAAGTATAAAATTACAAGTTACCAAATAAATAAAAATAAGCATAAAAGAAAATTAGGGTTGATAAGGATGGTGCCAGTAGGGATCCCATTCATAGCCGTATGTGCTGTAGAATGCTTGAGCTGGGTCATATGTAGGGTACGGTGGTCTGGTCTGTATAGTCCAGGGAGGAAATACGGGCATTGGAGTAGCAATGTAGTTTGCATTTATGTGTGCACGATGACTTATGATTTGGTTTTGATGATACTGCCAATCTTGAAATGCTCGTTGTCTAGCCATTTCATACTCATGATGAGCCATAAAAAGTTTCATTTCTGTCTTCTGATTACCCCCTCCCGCATTACCTTGCTTTTGATCTCTCTCGACCTGTGGATGCCTGCCATCATATGGTGCTGCAGCGTTGTTTCATTTCTTTAAAACCTTAGCACCATGATACACGCGTAAATCTATCCTATCACGGAGTTCTGGTTCTGCCATTAATAATCCCCCCGACTTCTATCCACACCGAGATGTTCAGCAATTAATGTAACAAAGATACCACCTCCTATTATGCTATTAGGCTGCATACCCCTAATCATAGTTGATAGATAATAACCCACACAATAAGGTATACTTACAGCGCTCTGTGGGTCTCGAATACACATGTGGTAGAATAAATCTTGTTCATTTACCTTCTCTTTGTTTCTACCTCGCTGTGTAATCGAGTTGGCTAAAAACCTGTGGATCACTCTTAACTCGGCTCTATCAATATCAAGATAAGAGTAAGATCCCCCTTTGAATCGGTTATGGCTAGTCATTCTACTCCATATTTCGTTCATAGGAAAATTTTCATCAACCCTCCTACCATTAACTATCAACCTTTGACAATCATAAGATGCTAGTTCCTCAGGCGTATATATACGTAAAGCCTGAGCCATATCTAGTAGGGACATATGGCGCATCTCACCTCCTAATAAAAATCTAAGAAAACTTCGATCGGTTAAAGTAGATACCCGATCATTTATTTCAATACTACATAACAACTCCACACACCATTCTCTATATACAGGCCTATATATGTTGAATAAACGTACCCAATCATTAAAAGTAGAATTACCATACCTTTGTGTAAGTAATTCTCTGAAAGGTTCAGCTAATCCAACTGTTTCTAACGGGTCCCATTCTATTATCCTAGGCACCTCAACAACATTAGACTGAAGGATGTGCAAGTTCCTCTGATATTTTGGATAGTCTATCCAAAGTCTGTCAAACCTCAAGTTTGGGTGTAAATTTGGTACATCGATATTTGAAAATGAAACGATTGGATGCGGTACATTTTGTCGATAAAGGTCATTAATATCATGTTGTTCTGCATCTTCGGGAGGAGCATTGGGAGCCTGGGATGATTCACCCATTTCAGTCTGCAAAACATATCAAACACAATTTTTGTGCATCCAAATATGCATTAGTGTTAGCAAAATCATAAATCAAAACAATTATAATGACATGTTTAATCCATATTAAACTTTATATGCATTTTCAAAATATTAACAATTCTACACTTTTACAAATATACATATATGAAAATGTATACAAGGTTCCTTAGCATTCATCTTCTAAAACATGTCAAAAATAATTATTATAGCAATTAAACAAGTTCCACATGCCATTCATATCAATTAAATCAAGTTCATGCATTTTTGGCTCAAAAAGTCCACTTTAATATTCAAAAATCATGTTTAGGATCAAAGTTTTGATCATTTAGCAACCTAAACATGTTACACTACTTAATTTAGCATAAACTAACAACAAAATTTGGCCATAACCTGTTTATATCAAAAAGCCCCAATTTTGCTCAAGAACACAAACTCTAGATTATTCAAAATTTGAAGTTTAAGGCTTCTAATAATGTTGAATAGCATCAATCTAGGTTATACAAGCATAATACATAAACAATTTAAGAACAATTACACTAGAAATCATCAAAATTAAATTAGGTTTATTTTTGTTCAAGAACACTAAAAATTCGAATTAAAGAGTGTTTAGGTGTAGAAATTACCGATTTCCTTGAGTAACTTCGTGGGAAGAATCTCCTCATCGTGATTTTAACAACAAATTTGATGATTAACGGTGAAAAATTTCGAATTTGGGAGTGTTTTTGGGTATTTTTTTGCAAAAAAAAAAAAAAAATGAGTTGGGTGTGTGGAAACTGGTCTGTCGACCAGTTTATCTGGTCTGGAATTTCAGACCTCCGCGAGTGCGGATTTGGAACCCACAAAGTACCGCGAGTGCGGTTTTTTTTAAGGTTTATTAATAAAACAATTAATTGAGTAATTTAAAGTTTTGTTTTCCTTTTTATTTAGGACGAGGTTGTTTCGGTACGTTGACCTAGTCCGTTCCTCGACAAAATTTTAAAAATTCGTCATTTTAAAGCGTTGTTTTAAAAGCAAAGATTTTTGGGGTTTTTAATGTTTTTGGCATACTTTAATTCAATAAGATTAAAAATAATGATAATAAAATTTCTCGTCCCGCTCTCAGGTAAAGCAATTTCGGTTCAACGACCTAGTCTTCAACTTATGACGAATTTTAAATATCAAATTTTTAACTTAATGAAATAAAGTAAATTTTTGTTTTTAAATTCACACCAATCTTAAATTTAAAATGCATAAAATTAAAAATTAATATCATTACTATTTTTATATATTAATTTTACAAACTTATATTAAAAATATTAATTTTTAAAATATTTACAAACTTAAATATATGAATTTATAAAAATTTATAATATTAATTTAATATTTATATATTAATTTTAAAAACAAGTTAAAAATAAAATTAAAAATCTTTTTGGTCTTTTATCCCACTTTAATCAATCAAATATTATCAAAAATATACGCCCCTCTTCTGGGTGAAGTAATTTTGGCTATATTACCTAGTTTTACTCCTGACGAATTTTTGAAATATTTTGGGTTGATTGATTAAAGATATTTATACCTTATGAATAAACGGTAAATTTCGCAGTGATGTAATAAATTTTTGTATGATATCAATAATTCCGGTTACGCATACCTAATTTTATTGAATACCAATTTAATACTTTATAGCGAACGATTCGGCGCTTATTATCAAAAGATTAAAAGCAATAAAAATAAAAATAAAAACTGTACATACTTACCTGTGAGAAAGAATTCTCAGAGACCTGCTTTAGCCGACTCATAGGAGAGTCGTGTGATTTGGTTCTCCATAGCTACGTAAGCGTAACCTCGATTCTTCAATATCTTTTCTTCTAAACATATAAACGGTCCTTCTCTGCATAGAGTAACAAATTCGGTATTTGAATATGTTTGATTATTTGAACATTTACCTTCGTGTGACCATTTTCCGCATTTATAACATCTTTCAAGGTATCGTGCTCTTCTTTTCGTTGCGAATTTTGATTTTCCTTTACCAAAATGTATCTTATGATGATCTTTCCTGAGTTCTTTTCTTACTCCGTCCATTTTGCCTCTTATGAATGATACCAGTTCACTCGGAAGGGTGTCATTATTACGTTTAGTAATCATAGCATGTAGCATTAGACCATGGTTCAGATCAAATGAATTCTTCATCTCGTAAAACCTAAAAAAAATAAAAATTCAGAATGGAGGGAGAAGACTAGTTCTTTAGTGTCTGCTAGGGAAAGACCATTCGGATTCCATTCTCGAAAACTACACGAAAACAGAATATCTAACTCTAACAGAAATATATATTACCCTAAAAAGATTCGAACTTTCCCACACTTAGTTAGCTGTGGTGTCGAAATTGTGATTAACTTCATCTTCAACTTCCATTGGACTATCTATGTAATGTTTAACTCTGTGACCATTAACCTTAAATTCAATTCCATTTGAATTTATTAATTCTATTGTTCCGTACGGGAAAACTCTTTTAACTATGAATGGTCCAGACCATCTTGATTTCAATTTTCCAGGAAATAGCTTGAATCGTGAATTGAAAAGAAGAACTCTGTCTCCTTCTTTAAATTCTTTTGAACTTCTGATTCTTTTATCATGTCATTTCTTCGTTTTTTCCTTATAGATTAACGAATTTTCATATGCTTCATGTCTTAATTCTTCCAATTCGTTTAGTTGACTTAATCTTAGACGTCCGGCTTCATGTCTTCAAAGCCCAAAATACTTTGTGCTCAATTTCTACTGGAAGATGACATGCTTTTCCGTAAATGAGTTTAAAAAGTGTGGTTCCAATTGGAGTTTTGTAGGCTGTTCTAAAAGCCCAGAGTGCATCCTCCAATTTCATGGACCATTCCTTTGGATTTGATCCTACGGTTTTCTCTAGAATACGTTTTAATGCTCGGTTAGTATTTTCAACTTGTCCACTTATTTGTGGATAATAAGCAGTAGAGATTTTATGAGTTACTCCATATCTTTTGAGAACTTTCTCAAGTTGATTATTACAGAAATGAGTACCCCGATCACTTATTAAAGCTTTCGATGTTCCAAACCTAGCAAAAAGACGTTTTAAAAAGTTGACTACAACTCGTGCATCATTAGTTGGGAGAGTTTGTGCTTCCGCCCATTTAGATACATAATCAATAGCAACGAGAATGTAGAGATTATTATGAGATTTTGGAAATGGACCCATAAAGTCAATACCCCAAACGTCAAATACTTCACATGCTTGAATGACATTTTGTGACATTTCATCACGTTGACTTATTTTTTCGGCCCTTTGACAAGCATCACAGGATTTGCAAAGAAGGTGTGCGTCTTTGAAAATTGTAGGCCAATAGAATCCAGCATCGTAAACTTTTCTTGCTGTAAGTTGAGGCCCATAATGCCCTCCTGTTGGTCCTGTGTGACAATGGTTTAAGATTTGACTAGCTTCATCTCCGAATACACATCGGCGTATTATTCCATCGGGACAACTTTTAAACAAATGTGGATCTTCCCAGAAATAGTGTTTTATATTACTAAAGAATTTCTTTCGTTTTTGGTACGACAACCCTTTTTCAAGGAATCCACATACTAAGTCGTTTGCATAGTCTGCAAACCATGGAATTTCACTATAATCTATTTTCAATAGATATTCATCAGGAAAGTTATCTTGTATGGCCGATTCATTTAGAACTTATAATTCAGGATTTTCAAGGCGAGAAAGATGATCAGTTGCGAGATTTTCTGCTCCCTTGTTATCCCGAATTTCAATATTGAACTCTTGTAAGAGTAAGATCCAACGGATTAATCGTGGTTTGGCATCTTGTTTCAAAAATAGATGTCTAAGAGCAGAATGGTCGGTATAGACCACCGTTTTAGCTAGAACGAGATATGAATGAAATTTGTCAAAAGCAAAGACAATAGCAAGGAGTTCTTTTTCAGTAGTTGTGTAATTTGTTTGTGCTCCTTGTAACGTCTTACTAGCGTAATAAATAGGTTGAAATCATTTTTCAATCCTTTGTCCTAAAACGGCTCCCGTTGCAAAATCACTTGCATCGCACATAAGTTCAAACGGTAGATTCCAATTTGGAGTTATCATGATCGGCGCATTAGTGAGTTTTTCTTTAAGAATATTAAAAGATTTTATGCATTCATCTGAAAAGATGAATGGAGCATATTTTTCTAGGAGTTTATTCATAGGAGTGGCAATTTTAGAAAAATCTTTTATGAAACGTCGGTAAAAACCGGCATGCCCTAGAAAATTCCTAACTCCTCTAACATTGGTGGGATGTGGAAGTTTAGCAATTACATCTACTTTAGCTCTATCCCCTTCAATTCCTTCCTTTGAAATTTTATGACCAAGAACGATGCCTTTTTTAACCATGAAATGACATTTCTCCCAATTAAGTACTAGATTTGATTTTTCGCATCTAATAAGCATTCGTTCAAAAACTATGACTTAAAACTAAATACGAACGAAAAATAACAAAAATATGCTTTAACGATTAAAAAGATACGAAATATAAAAATAAACTTAAAGTTGTAAAATGTACAATTTTTATAAAAATATTATTTTTATATTTTTATTTTATAAAAGTATTAGTTTTAAAACTAATAAAACTAATTAGAACTAAAAATACAAATTAAATAAATAAATCTAAACTAATTAATAAAAAATATAACCCTAATTAGGGTTTAATAATAATAATAATAAATAATAACCGTAATTATTGCTGTACCAGGCTCACATGTGGCGTGTCAGACAGGCCATGCGGTCGCATGGATTTTACGTTATAATTTCATGCGGTCGCATGGTTAATGGTTCCAGGCCAGAATATGGGCTGCTACAGTACCAGGCCTGAAAACTTTTACTTATTATTTTTTTTCTGTTTTTAATATTAAATAAAATATTTACATAAATAAATAAAAACTTATATTTAAAAAAAAACTAAAATAAAGAAACTTTAATATTTTATATATATATTTAACAAATTCTTAAAAATATATAAATTTTGTTTTTCTTTTTATATTTTTGTATTTTTAATAATTAAAACGTATTTTTACAAAAGCGTATTTTTACAAAAGTAAACTAAGAATCCTTTTTTTTTTAATATAGCATTTCGCTTCCGGCGTTTAGGCAGTCCCCGGCAGCGGCGCCAAAAATACTTGATGTTATGCGAGGTGTATATGAAATAGTATTAATTTTTACTAGGAAATACTATTAAATACGATATAATTTTACACAAGTTATTTATTTATTTATAGAGTAGATATACCTAAACCTTGCTACAACACTTATAGGCAGTGTACCTAATCATACAGTAGTGTAGTTTTTAGTAAGTCCGGTTCGTTCCACAGGGATCTTTAGCCAAGTTTAACGCTATATTTTTAAAACTATATTTGTAATATATATATATATATATATATATATATATATATATATATATATATATATATATATATATATATATATATATATATATATATATATAAGTAGTATTATTATTATTATAAAAGGGGGTTTTTACCGTTTAATGACCGGTTTGTCGATTTTAAAACTTAAGTTGCAGTTAAAACCTAATGTAAAATCTTAAATATATAAAAGACTTAATTTAAAACGTAAAGTAAATGACAATAATTAAAGTGCGATAAATTAAAGTGCGATAAAATAAAATTGCGATAATTAAATAGTATGATAATTAAAAGTGCAATTAAATATGAAATGAAGGAATTATGCTTATTTAAACTTCCGTAATCATGATGTTTGACGTGTTGATTTTAGTTTATTCTCATGGGTTAATTGTCCTTTGTCCTGGATTATTCAATATGTCCGTCCGGTTTTTGTCCATAACAGTCCATCAGTCATAAATATAAAGTGCGAGTGTCCTCGTCAAATTATCCTTATATCCGAAGTCAAATATTCTAATTAATTGGGGACTTAAACTATAATTACACCAAGTGTCCTTGTATATAATTCATCCCTGTTTTAATAAGTCCATTAACTATTAATCCATTCCCGTATTCGGTTAAATGAACGATTATTAGTACTTATAAATATTCCGCCCATCGTGTCTGATCGAGTGTATGTGGTTATTTATAGGTACGTCCAATTGTAAATCTTTATATTAAATTAACAAATTATCATTTAATTAAACAAATATAAAGCCCATTAATAACCCATAGTCTAATTTCCACAAGTGTCGTTCTTTTGTCCAAACCCCAATTATGGTACAAAGCCCAATTACCCCGTCTTTAATATTTAGCCCAACATCATGATTACTTCAAGTTAAATAAGCATAATAATAACTTAGCTACGAGACATTAATTTAAAAAGGTTGAACATAACTTACATTGATTAAAAATAGCGTAGCGTTACACGGACAGAATTTCGACTTACACCCTTACAACATTCGCTAACATACCCTTATTATTAAAATTAAAATTAAAATTATAATATATATATATATATATATATATATATATATATATATATATATATATATATATATATATATATATATATATATATATATATATTTATATATATATTTGAGAGATGGAGAAAGAAAAAGATGTGTTTTTGTTCAACCAAAACTGCGAAATTTATAGGGCCTGACCCTCAAATTGGGGTCATGCGACCGCATGGTTTTTCTACTTCCTGGCCATGCGATCGCATGGCCTGGGATTCCAGCTCAGGTTCGTTTGTTTTCTTTTTTGCCGACAGTTTTATTAAATATATATAATATAATAATAATTTTTAGAATTAATTATATATTATATTATATTCATGTGCATAGTTGACTTGTAATTTTTAGTCCGTTGTGTCGAGCATTGAGAGTTGACTCTAGTCCCGGTTCTGGATTTTTGAACGTCCTTGCGTACAATTTAATATCTTGTACTTTGCGTTTTGCGTCTTGTATTCTTGTAATTTTGAGACGTTTCTCATCAATAATTTGAACCTCTTGGATTGTACTTTGTACTTTTGAGCTTTTTGGTCATTTGCGTCTTCAATTCGTCGAATCTGTCTTTTGTCTTCACCTTTTATTATTTAAACGAATATCACTTGTAAATAGAACAATTGCAACTAAAAGCTTGTCTTTCTTGAGGGATAATGCTATGAAATATATGTTCATTTTTAGCATTATCAAATATTCCCACACTTGAGCGTTGCTTGTCCTCAAGCAATATAGTCTTGAAATACAAATACTAGAATCACTTCTTTATTCTTCACACTTTGTACATCAGTGATTTCTATACGGCGATATGAACAATGGTAGTAACGATGTGGTTTACAGTCCCACATGACTATGAAAATTTAGATCCTTTAGGAAATTGAATCTTTATGAAAACAGTTGATCTTTTGAAAATTCAATCTAGCTTTTACACTAGATAAGTTTTCCGGAATAACCCTTCACCGGTGTTTGCAAAATGTTTTTGTGGGTTTGGTGGGTTTCAGATTTGAAAATTTTAGCTCAAAACTTATGGTTTTGTGTCACCCACTTGCTAACCTTGTATTGAGAAAGCAACACATCCAGTATACTTGTTCCGTATATTACCTTTCGGTAAACAACCGTCCGGTTGTAAAGGAAAGCATTGAACAAGCAACTGTTAAGGTAATGTCTCGTGACATTCTTTTAATTATGGTCTATATCGTGTCGGATGCAATTACTATCCTTTGTAGGAGCTATAGTAAAGCTCACCCTTATGGTTTTTTCGTCTGGAACAAGGTCCTGTCTTTGACCATGCTATGCAACCACCGTTCTTACGGTTGACACCCGATTTGGTTCAGGTGACCTAATAAATTCCAGGTGAATTCCTAGGATTTTACGTTCAATGGTAATGAACGCATTGAAAATAGAGTTTTCAGAAAACAAATCGGTTTGTAATATTGATCAAAATATTTTCTCGTTCAAGCTCGAGTTTAGATATCATCGAATTCCATGAGTTTGTAATTCTCAATCTTTAAAATTCAATCTCTAGGATTGAGTAATATCAGTCTTAAAAGATGATTTTTAATCTTTTAAGGAGATTATCCTTTTATGGGGGTCTGATTCATTAGTCTTATCAAGCTAATTTGCACGGAGCCCTCCCCATTTTACGAGACAGATCCTCTCATGGTTAGGATAAGTCTGACCACTTGGCGACCCTGTTTGATGCTGAGGTCCGTGGATTTCAAGCTGATTTTTGAGAAAACTTTTCAAGGTTTTTTGTAGACTCTACAACTGGTCTGGACGACAACTTCCTGACCTAAATCAAGAAGCGCGTTTCTTTTTCGAAAGACTTTACTTCCTTTTAATGATGGAATTGATTCATCGTGTAGATCCATCTTTCTTTCAAATATATTACAATTTACCGGGTAAAACGGTTAATTTTGTCCAAAACAAAAGTATCTTCAATTATTTGTATAAAAATATGTGATATATGTTTTAAATAATTTGGTAAATTTTTCCCACACTTGGCTTTTATTTTCCTTTCTTTGCCTTTTTATTCTCCTCTATTCTATTTTAAATGAATTCTAACATTTTGGGTTGTTTCTCAATTTATTTCCTTTACGAGGTAACAATAATTTCGGTGTTAACACCTAGTTTTATCGTTCATAAATATGTATAAACATGATTTTGAATTCATTTATTTGAAAATTTTGAAAATTTTTACTAGAATAGGGTAGTTAGTATATAAGACTAGGGCTGTTCTTTATTATCAGAGAGCACTAGATTCTAATACAACTACTGCGTTACTAGTATTTTTAATGGTAACCAAGTGTATAAGTTAAAATTTTTAAAAATCCAAAAGAATTTAACCCCTTCCCACACTTAAGATCTTGCAATGCCCTCATTTGTAAGAAATCAGTAACAATTTAAATTATTGAGGGTGATTAGCGTAGAAAAATAATTAAATTTTACCAAAGTTTCCAAACATATTGGCGTTTGTTTGTTGAATGATAAATGGTGCACATCATTTGTTCATTCTGTCTTGTTGTTACATCACATTTGTTTTTCATTTTGTCGTCAAAATTAGTAGCTTTTGCTGAACTTAATGCCAGTCTTTGAAAATGCGCTGTGTTACACTGTTGTGTACAATTGACAATATACATACATACAAATATAAACATGCATGGTAATTTGAAATGGGACTTAACATCCCACTTTCAAATCAAATATGAAATATTAGTACAACATAATAAAAATATTAAAACTTACATAAAAGTATCACAATTTTATATGTTTAAACATAAATAAATAAAAATGATAAAAATCAAAGAAATCACCAACGGGAACTATATCAATCTGGATAGGGGTTCCAGTTCATGTAGTCAGTCGGGTTCCATGGTTGGTGATAGGTGTACTGATAGGCCTGGTTAGGGTCATAGAGAGTAAATGGTGGTCTCATCTCGGGCTGGTGTGGAGGATAGTAAGTGGGTCGGGTCGGTACGTAGTGATCCTGAGGTGATAGCCGACTCATGATCTGACACTGAAAATAGTCTCATCTATCATGTTGTCGTTACCTGGAATGCTCGTACTCATTCCGGGCTTGCCACTGCTCGTACCGTCTATGTCTCTCCTCGTTTGTCATTTCTACCTCATCTATACGCTGGTAGACGTCAGGCATAGCCTCCCTAATGTCATCTGCTTCCTCCATTTCCTCATCTGAACCTCTCTCTATCTGTGGGTGATGACCAACATAGGGTACTGCTTGATTGCGTCTGCTCTTCAATACCTTAGCACCCTGATAGACCTTCAATCCTAAAGTATCATCCTGCTCCCTACAAACCAAGAGTGGACCCCCTTGATCCCTATCTACACCCAAATACTCTCCAATGAGAGTAACAAAAATACCTCCTCCTATTATTCCTTCTTCCTGTATTCCTTCCACTATCTTAGACAAATAAAAACCAACACAGTAAGGGATATTAACAAAGCCTCTTGGGTCTTTAAAAAAATACACTTAAGGTAGAATAAATCATGTAAGGTCATTTTCTCCTTGTTGTGACCTCTCTGTGTAATCGAGTTAGCCAGAAATCTATGAATTATATGAAGCTCGGCTCTGTGAATATGTAAGTAGGAGTGTGTTCCTGCCCGCCCAAAAACATTATAATCTGACATATGCCTCCAGACGGCGTTAGCATCAAAATTCCTATCTACCCTTTCACCATGATAAATCAAATTCATACAATCGGGTAGTAGTAATTCAGCGGGCGTATATATCTGTAAAGCCCTGGCCATGTCCAGCATGGACATCCTGTACATTCTATAGTCAAGTATAAATCTAAGAAAACTTCTATCATCTAATCTAACTACATCCGCATTTAATGCTATAGTACTCATAAGCTCAATGCACCATTCCTTATATACAGGCCTACGAATGGTGAATAAACGTTCCCAATCGGGAAAAAAAGAGCTGCCATACCTTTGGATCAGATGCTGTCTAACTGAGTTAGCAAGTTGGACCCTTTCCAAAGGCTCCCAATCGATTACCCTCGGCACTTCTACATTTTTTGTTACCAATTTGAATTTGTTACTTTGATATGTCGGGTAATCTCTCCAACTCCGATCAAATCTCAAATTCAGATGCAACTGTTCTTCGTGAATCGTTGGGTGAGCTACTATCGGATGCATCGGAAATACTACGTAGGCATAAATATATTCTTATTGCGGATCATAATAAGGTACGTGTTGATCAGGTTGTTGTTGTTGTTCCTGTTGTTGCTCCTGTTCAGGTTCATATTGCATTTCTGGTTCAGGTTCTGGAGCAGGTTGTCTAGATGATGATGATGCACCATTAGTATTAGTAAATCTCTGTAAAACACATTAAACACAAATTTTGTGCATCCAAATATGCATTAGTGTTAGCAAAATAACAACTTGACACAATTACAATAACATGTTCAATCAAAATTAAACTTATACACATTTTCACAATTTTTACAATTCTACACTTTTTTCAAATAAGCATATATGAAATTTTTTACAAAGTTCATAAGCATTCAACTCAAATAACATGTTAAAATAACCATTACTAGCAATTAAACAAGTTTCAAATGGCATTTACATCAATTTAATCAAGTTCATGAATTTTATACCTAAAAAGTCCACTTTAATTCTCAAAAATCATGTTTAGGATTAAAGTTTGGATCATTTAGCTACCTAAACATGTTACACTACTTAATTTAGCAATAATTCATGAAAAAAATCGGTCATAACCTGTTTATATCAAAAAGCCTCAAATTGCTCAAGAATACAAACCCTAGATTACTAAAAATTTGGAAGTTTTTGGCTTCAAATCATGTTAAATAGCATCAATCTAGGTTATACATGCATAATATACTAACAATTTAACTCTAATTACACTAGAAATTAACAAAATTAAATTAGGTAAAATATAGCTCAAGAACAATAAAAATCAAATTTAAAGAGGTTTAGGGGTGTAAGTGTTACCCTTCTTGATAAACTTCTTATCAAATTCATGATTAGAGCAGATTATAGCAAGAAATTTGGTTGATTTTGGTGAAAAATTGATGAAAATTGGGAGGATTTTGGGTGTAGGTTCGTGTATGTGTGTGTGTTTCTGAAGCAGCAGAACAGCGAGCTGGTCTTTTCAATCTGACCAGAATTTTCACTCCATGCGATCGCATGGAAATGAAGGCAAAACCCCATGCGATCGCATGGGGTCCGATTTTTTTTTTATTTTTTTTTTATAAAAACCATTACTAATCAAACATATAATTAATTAAAAATTAAAATTTTGTTTCTTTTTAGGATGAGGGCATTTCAGATCGTTGTCCTAGTCCGTCCCTTGACAAAATTTTAAAAATTTGTCACATTTAAGCGCGTTTTTAAAAGTAAAGATTTTTGATTTTTTTTTAATGTTTTTGGCTTACTTTAATTCAATAAGATTAAAAATAATGATAATAAAAGTTCTCGTCCCTCCCTTGGGTAAAGCAATTTCGGTTCAACGACCTAGTTTTCAACTCACGACGAATTTTTAGAAATCACATTTTTAACTTAATGAAATAGAGTACATTTTTGTTTTTAAATTCACACCAAACTTTAATTTAAAATGCATAAAATTAAAAATTCATATTATTAAATATTCACACCAAATTCATATTATATTTTTGTTTTTATACATACAAACTTATATTAAAAATATTAATTTTTCAAATATTTAAAAACTTAAATATATTGATTTTAAAAAGTTTACAATATTAATTTAATATTAATTTTAAAAACAAAATAAAAATAAAAATTAAAAATCTTTTTGTTCTTTTATCCCACTTTAATCAATCAAATATTATCAAAAATATACGCCCCTCTTTTCAGTAAAGTAATTTCGGTTCAACGACCTAGTTTTACTCCTGACGAATTTCTGAAATATTTTGGGTTGATTGATTAAAGATATTTATACCTTAAGAATAAACGAAAATTTCGCAGTGATGTAATAAATTTTTGTATGATATCAATAATTTCGGTTACGCATACCTAATTTTATTGAAAACCAATTTAATACTTTATAGCGAACGATTCAGCGTTTATTATCAAAAGGTTAAAAGCAATTAAAAATAAAAATAAAAACTGTACATACTTACCTGTGAGAAAGAATTCTCAGAGACCTGCTTTAGCCGACTCATAGGAGAGTCGTGTGATTTGGTTCTCCATAGCTACGTAAGCATAACCTCGAATCTTCAATATCTTTTCTTCTAAACATATAAACGGTCCTTCTCTGCATAGAGTAACAAATTTGGTATTTGAATATGTTTGATTATTTGAACATTTACCTTCGTGTGACCATTTTCTGCATTTGTAACATCTTTCAAGGTGTCGTGCTCTTCTTTTTGTTGCGGATTTTGATTTTCCTTTACCAAAATGTATCTTATGATGATCTTTTCTGAGTTCTTTCCTTACTTCATCACATCTGCTTCTTATTACTGACACCAAGTCACTCGGAAGTGTGTCATTATTACGTTTAGTAATCAAAGCGTGTAGCATTAGACCATGGTTCAGATCAAAGGAATTCTTCATCTCGTAAAACCTAAAAAAAATAAAAATTCAGAATTGGGGGAGAAGACTAGTTCTTTAGGGTCTGCTAGGGAAAGACCATACGGATTCCATTCTCGAGAACTACACGAAAACAGAATATCTAACTCTAACAAAAATATATATTACCCTAAAAAGATTCGAAACTTTCCACACTTAGTTAGCTGTGGTGTCAAAATTGTGATTAACTTCATCTTCAACTTCCTTTGGATTATCTATGTAATGTTTAACTTTGTGACCATTAACCTTAAATTCAACCCCATTTGAATTTATTAATTCTACTGTTCCGTATAGGAAAACTCTTTTGACTATGAATGGTCCAGACCATCTTGATTTCAATTTTCCAGGAAATAGCTTGAATCGTGAATTGAAAAGAAGAACTCTGTCTCCTTCTTTAAATTCTTTTGAACTTCTGATTCTTTTATCATGCCATTTCTTCGTTCTTTCTTTATAGATTAACGAATTTTCATATGCTTCATGTCTTAATTCTTCTAATTCATTTAATTGTCTTAACCGTAGACGTTCGGCTTCATGTAAATCAAGATTACACGTCTTCAAAGCCCAAAATGCTTTGTGTTCAATTTCTACTGGAAGATGACATGCTTTTCCGTAAACGAGTCTAAAAGGTGTGGTTCCAATTGGAGTTTTGTAGGCTGTTCTAAAAGCCCAGAGTGCATCCTCCAATTTCATGGACCATTCCTTCGAATTTGATCCTACGGTTTTCTCTAGAATACGTTTTAAAGCTCGGTTGGTATTTTCAACTTGTCCACTTGTCTGTGGATGATAAGCGGTTGAGATTTTATGAGTTACTCCATATCTTTTGAGAACTTTCTCAAGTTGATTATTACAAAAATGAGTACCCCGGTCACTTATTAAAGCTTTCGGTGTTCCAAACCTAGCAAAAAGACGTTTTAAAAAGTTGACTACAACTCGTGCATCATTAGTTGGGAGAGCTTGTGCTTCCGCCCATTTAGATACATAATCAATGGCAACGAGAATTTAGAGATTATTATGAGATTTTGGAAATGGACCCATAAAGTCAATACCCCAAACATCAAATACTTCACATACTTGAATGACATTTTGTGGCATTTCATTACGTTGACTTATTTTTCCGGCCCTTTGACATGCATCACAGGATTTGCAAAGAAGGTGTGCGTCTTTGAAAATTGTAGGCCAATAGAATCCAGTATCGTAAACTTTTCTTGCTGTAAGTTGAGGCCCATAATGCCCTCCTGTTGGTCCTGTGTGACAATGGGTTAAGATTTAACTAGCTTCATCTTCGAATACACATCGGCGTATTATTCCATCAGGACAACTTTTAAACAAATGTGGATCTTCCCAGAAATAGTGTTTTATATCACTAAAGAATTTCTTTCGTTTTTGGTACGACAACCCTTTTTCAAGGAATTCACATACTAAGTAGTTTGCATAGTCTGCAAACCATGGAATTTCACTATAATCTATCTTCAATAGATTTTCATCAGGAAAGTTATCTTGTATGGCCGATTCATTGAGAACTTCTAATTCACGATTTTCAAGACGAGAAAGATGATCAGCTGCGAGATTTTCTGCTCCCTTTTTATCTTGGATTTCAATATCGAACTCTTGTAAGAGTAAGATCCAACGGATTAATCTTGGTTTGGCATCTTGTTTCGAAAATAGGTATCTAAGAGCAGAATGGTCGGTATAGACCACCGTTTTAGCTAGAACGAGATATGAACGAAATTTGTCAAAAGCAAAGATAATAGCAAGGAGTTCTTTTTCAGTAGTTGTGTAATTCGTTTGTGCTCCTTGTAATGTCTTACTAGCGTAATAAATAGGTTGAAATCATTTTTCAATCCTTTATCCTAAAACGACTCCCATTGCAAAATCACTTGCATCGCACATAAGTTCAAACGGTAGGTTCCAATTTGGAGTTATCATAATCGGCGCATTAGTGAGTTTTTCTTTAAGAATATTAAAAGATTTGATGCATTCATCTGAAAAGATGAATGGAGCATCCTTTTCTAGGAGTTTATTCATAGGAGTGGCAATTTTAGAAAAATCTTTTATGAAACGTCGGTAAAAACCGGCATGCCCTAGAAAACTCCTAAATCCTCTAACATTGGTGGGATGTGGAAGTTTAGCAATTACATCTACTTTAGCTCTATCCACTTCAATTCCTTCCTTTGAGATTTTATGTCCGAGAACGATGCCTTCTTTAACCATGAAATGGCATTTTTCCAATTAAGAACTAGATTTGATTGTTCGCATCTAATAAGTATTCGTTCAAGATTAACTAGACATGATTCAAATGTATCACCGAAGACTAAAAAGTCATCCATGAAAACTTCCATGCATTCTTCTATCATGTCGTGAAAAATCACCATCATGCACCTTTGAAAGGTTGCAGGGGCGCTGGAAAGTCCAAATGGCATGCTTTTGTAAGCAAAAGTACCATAAGGGCATGTGAACGTGGTTTTCTCTTGATCTTCGGGTGCTATTGGGATCTGAAAATATCCGAAAAACTATCAAGAAAACAATAGTAACTATTTCCGGCTAATCTTTCCAACATTTGATCAATGAAAGGTAAGGGAAAGTGATCTTTTCTGGTGGCGTCATTTAATTTTCTATAATCAATACAAACACGCCATCCTGTTACAGTCCTAGTAGGAATAAGCTCATTTTTTTCATTTGTGATGACAGTTATGCCACCCTTCTTAGGTACGCATTGAACTGGTCTTACCCATGGACTATCAGAGATTTTATAAATTAAACCTGCATCAAGCAGTTTAATAATTTCTTTCTTAACAACATCTTGCATATTAGGATTTAGTCTTCGTTGGTGTTGCACATACGTTTTATGACCTTCTTCCATAAGGATTTTATGTGTGCAATACGAAGGACTTATTCCTTTAATGTCATGAATCTTCCATGCAATACCTGGTTTATAAGCTTTTAGCACAGAAATGAGTTGAGATTTTTCATTTTCAGTAAGAGAAGACGATATTATTACAGGTAATTCAGATTCACCATGTAAATAAGCATATTCTAAATGGTTTGGAAGTGGCTTTAACTCTAATGTCGGTGGTTCTTCTATCGATGATTTATATCGATATCTGTCTTCTTCTTTTAGCATTTAAATTTCTTCCGTTGTTGGTTCATATACATTAGCCATAAGTGTAGCTAACATTTCAGTTTCATCAATTGGTTCAGTTCCTTCTCCTAAAGAACATTCTCCTGTTCCTTATAATTCTGGAAATTCTTCTAACAATTCTGCATGTGAATCTATAGTCTTGAAATACAAATACTAGAATCACTTCTTTATTCTTCACACTTTGTACATCAGTGATTTCTATACGGCGATATGAACAATGGTAGTAATGATGTGGTTTACAGTCCCACATGACTATGAAAATTTAGATCCTTTAGGAAATTGAATCTTTATGAAAACATTTGATCTTTTGAAAATTCAATCTAGCTTTTACACTAGATAAGTTTTCCGGAATAACCCTTCACCGGTGTTTGCAAAATGTTTTTGTGAGTTTGGTGGGTTTCAGATTTAAAAATTTTAGCTCAAAACTTATGGTTTTGTGTCACCCACTTGCTAACCTTGTATTGAGAAAGCAACACGTCCAGTATACTTGTTCCGTATATTACCTTTCGGTAAACAACCGTCCGGTTGTAAAGGAAAGCGTTGAACAAGCAACTGTTAAGGTAATGTCTCGTGACATTCTTTTAATTATGGTCTATATCATGTCGGATGCAATTACTATCCTTTGTAGGAGCTATAGTAAAGCTCACCCTTATGGTTTTTCCGTCTGGAACAAGGTCCTGTCTTTGACCATGCTATGCAACCACCGTTCTTACGGTTGACACCCGATTTGGTTCAGGCGACGTAATAAATTCCAGGTGAATTCCTAGGATTTTACGTTCAATGGTAATGAACGCATTGAAAATAGAGTTTTCAGAAAACAAATCGGTTTGTAATATTGATCAAAATATTTTCTCGTTCAAGCTCGAGTTTAGATATCATCGAATTCCATGAGTTTGTAATTCTCAATCTTTAAAATTCAATCTCTAGGATTGAGTAATATCAGTCTTAAAAGCTGATTTTTAATCTTTTAAGGAGATTATCCTTTTATGGGGGTCTGATTCATTAGTCTTATCAAGCTAATTTGCACGGAGCCCTCCCCATTTTACAAGACAGATCCTCTCATGGTTAGGATAAGTCTGACCACTTGGCGACCCTGTTTAATGCTGAGGTCCGTGGATTTCTAGCTGATTTTTGAGAAAACTTTTCAAGGTTTTTTGTAGACTCTACAACTGGTCAGGACGACAACTTCCTGACCTAAATCAAGAAGCGCGTTTCTTTTTCGGAAGACTTTACTTCCTTTTAATGATGGAATTGATTCATTGTGTAGATCCATCTTTCTTTCAAATATATTACAATTTACCGGGTAAAACGGTTAATTTTGTCCAAAACAAAAGTATCTTCAATTATTTGTATAAAAATATGTGATATATGTTTTAAATAATTTGGTAAATTTTTCCCACACTTGGCTTTTATTTTCCTTTCTTTGCCTTTTTATTCTCCTCTATTCTATTTTAAATGAATTCTAACATTTTGGGTTGTTTCTCAATTTATTTCCTTTACGAGGTAACAATAATTTCGGTGTTAACACCTAGTTTTATCGTTCATAAATATGTATAAACATGATTTTGAATTCATTTATTTGAAAATTTTGAAAATTTTTACTAGAATATGGTAGTTAGTATATAAGACTAGGGCTGTTCTTTATTATCAGAGAGCACTAGATTCTAATACAACTACTGCGTTACTAGTATTTTTAATGGTAACCAAGTGTATAAGTTAAAATTTTTAAAAATCCAAAAGAATTTAACCCCTTCCCACACTTAAGATCTTGCAATGCCCTCATTTGTAAGAAATCAGTAACAATTTAAATTATTGAGGGTGATTAGCGTAGAAAAATGATTAAATTTTACTAAAGTTTCCAAACATATTGGCGTTTGTTTGTTGAATGATAAATGGTGCACATCATTTGTTCATTCCGTCTTGTTGTTACATCACATTTGTTTTTCATTTTGTCGTCAAAATTAGTAGCTTTTGTTGAACTTAATGCCAGTCTTTGAAAATGCGCTGTGTTACCCTGTTGTGTACAATTGACAATATACATACATACAAATATAAACATGCATGGTAATTTGAAATGGGACTTAACATCCCACTTTCAAATCAAATATGAAATATTAGTACAACATAATAAAAATATTAAAACTTACATAAAAGTATCACAATTTTATATGTTTAAACATAAATAAATAAAAATGATAAAAATTAAAGAAATCACCAACGGGAACTATATCAATCTGGATAGGGGTTCCAGTTCATGTAGTCAGTCGGGTTCCATGGTTGGTGATAGGTGTACTGATAGGCCTGGTTAGGGCCGTAGAGAGTAAATGGTGGTCTCATCTCGGGCTGGTGTGGAGGATAGTAAGCGGGTCGGGTCGGTACGTAGTGATCCTGAGGTGATAGCCGACTCATGATCTGACGCTGAAAATAGTCCCATCTATCATGCTGTCGTTACCTGGAATGCTCGTACTCATTCCGGGCTTGCCACTGCTCGTACCGTCTATGTCTCTCCCCGTTTGTCATTTCTACCTCATCTATACGCTGGTAGACGTCAGTCATAGCCTCCCTAATGTCATCTGCTTCCTCCATTTCCTCATCTGAACCTCTCTCTATCTGTAGATGATGACCAACATAGGGTACTGCTTGATTGCGTCTGCTTTTCAATACCTTAGCACCATGATAGACCTTCAATCCTAAAGTATCATCCTGTTCCCTACAAACCAAGAGTGGACCCCTTGATCCCTATCTACACCCAAATACTCTCCAATGAGAGTAACAAAAATACCTCCTCCTATTATTCCTCCTTCCTGTATTCCTTCCACTATCTTAGACAAATAAAAACCAACACAGTAGGGGATATTAACAAAGCCTCTTGGGTCTCGAATACACTTAAGGTAGAATAAATCATGTAAGGTCATTTTCTCCTTGTTGTGACCTCTCTGTGTAATCGAGTTAGCCAGAAATCTATGAATTATACGAAGCTCGGCTCTGTGAATATGTAAGTAGGAGTGTGTTCCTGCCCGCCCAAAAACATTATAATCTGACATATGCCTCCAGACGGCGTTAGCATCAAAATTCCTATCTACCCTTTCACCATGATAAATCAAATTCATACAATCGGGTAGTAGTAATTCAGCGGGCGTATATATCTGTAAAGCCCTGGCCATGTCCAGCATGGACATCCTGTACATCCTACGGCCAAGTATAAATCTAAGAAAACTTCTATCATCTAATCTAACTACATCCGCATTTAATGCTATAGTACTCATAAGCTCAATGCACCATTCCTTATATACAGGCCTACGAATGGTGAATAAACGTTCCCAATCGGGAAAAAAAGAGCTGCCATACCTTTGGATCAGATGCTGTTTAACTGAGTTAGCAAGTTGGACCCTTTCCAAAGGCTCCCAATCGATTACCCTCGGCACTTCTACATTTTTCGTTACCAATTTGAATTTGTTACTTTGATATGTCGGGTAATCTCTCCAACTCCGATCAAATCTAAAATTCAGATGCAACTGTTCTTCGTGAATCGTTGGGTGAGCTACTATCGGATGCATCGGAAATACTACGTAGGCATAAATATATTCTTATTGCGGATCATAATAAGGTACGTGTTGATCAGGTTGTTGTTGTTGTTCCTGTTGTTGCTCCTGTTCAGGTTCATATTGCATTTCTGGTTCAGGTTCTGGAGCAGGTTGTCTAGATGATGATGATGCACCATCAGTATTAGTAAATCTATTAGTAAATCTCTGCAAAACACATTAAACACAAATTTTGTGCATCCAAATATGCATTAGTGTTAGCAAAATAACAACTTGACACAATTACAATAACATGTTCAATCAAAATTAAACTTATACACATTTTCACAATTTTTACAATTCTACACTTTTTTCAAATAAGCATATATGAAATTTTTTACAAAGTTCATAAGCATTCAACTCAAATAACATGTTAAAATAACCATTACTAGCAATTAAACAAGTTTCAAATGGCATTTACATCAATTTAATCAAGTTCATGAATTTTATACCTAAAAAGTCCACTTTAATTCTCAAAAAACATGTTTAGGATCAAAGTTTGGATCATTTAGCTACCTAAACATGTTACACTACTTAATTTAGCAATAATTCATGAAAAAAATCGGCCATAACCTGTTTATATCAAAAAGCCTCAAATTGCTCAAGAATACAAACCCTAGATTACTAAAAATTTGGAAGTTTTTGGCTTCAAATCATGTTAAATAGCATCAATCTAGGTTATACATGCATAATATACTAACAATTTAACTCTAATTACACTAGAAATTAACAAAATTAAATTAGGTAAAATATAGCTCAAGAACAATAAAAATCAAATTTAAAGAGGTTTAGGGGTGTAAGTGTTACCCTTCTTGATAAACTTCTTATCAAATTCATGATTAGAGCAGATTATAGCAAGAAATTTGGTAGATTTTGGTGAAAAATTGATGAAAATTGAGAGGATTTTGGGTGTAGGTTCGTGTATGTGTGTGTGTTTCTGAAGCAGCAGAACAGCGAGCTGGTCTTTTCAATCTGACCAGAATTTTCACTCCATGCGATCGCATGGAAATGAAGGCAAAACCCCATGCGATCGCATGGGGTCCGAATTTTTTTTTTTTTTTTTTTTTTTTTTTTTATAAAAACCATTACTAATCAAACATATAATTAATTAAAAATTAAAATTTTGTTTCTTTTTAGGATGAGGGCATTTCAGATCGTTGTCCTAGTCCGTCCCTTGACAAAATTTTAAAAATTTGTCACGTTTAAGCGCGTTTTTAAAAGTAAAGATTTTTGATTTTTTTTTAATGTTTTTGGCTTACTTTAATTCAATAAGATTAAAAATAATGATAATAAAAGTTCTCGTCCCTCCCTTGGGTAAAGCAATTTCGGTTCAACGACCTAGTTTTCAACTCACGACGGATTTTTAGAAATCACATTTTTAACTTAATGAAATAGAGTACATTTTTGTTTTTAAATTCACACCAAACTTTAATTTAAAATGCATAAAATTAAAAATTCATATTATTAAATATTCACACCAAATTCATATTATATTTTTGTTTTTATACATACAAACTTATATTAAAAATATTAATTTTTCAAATATTTAAAAACTTAAATATATTGATTTTAAAAAGTTTACAATATTAATTTAATATTAATTTTAAAAACAAAATAAAAATAAAAATTAAAAATCTTTTTGTTCTTTTATCCCACTTTAATCAATCAAATATTATCAAAAATATACGCCCCTCTTTTCAGTAAAGTAATTTCGGTTCAACGACCTAGTTTTACTCCTGACGAATTTCTGAAATATTTTGGGTTGATTGATTAAAGATATTTATACCTTAAGAATAAACGGAAATTTCGCAGTGATGTAATAAATTTTTGTATGATATCAATAATTTCGGTTACGCATACCTAATTTTATTGAATACCAATTTAATACTTTATAGCGAACGATTCAGCGTTTATTATCAAAAGGTTAAAAGCAATTAAAAATAAAAATAAAAACTGTACATACTTACCTGTGAGAAAGAATTCTCAGAGACCTGCTTTAGCCGACTCATAGGAGAGTCGTGTGATTTGGTTCTCCATAGCTACGTAAGCATAACCTCGAATCTTCAATATCTTTTCTTCTAAACATATAAACGGTCCTTCTCTGCATAGAGTAACAAATTCGGTATTTGAATATGTTTGATTATTTGAACATTTACCTTCGTGTGACCATTTTCTGCATTTGTAATATCTTTCAAGGTGTCGTGCTCTTCTTTTTGTTGCGGATTTTGATTTTCCTTTACCAAAATGTATCTTATGATGATCTTTTCTGAGTTCTTTCCTTACTTCATCACATCTGCTTCTTATTACTGACACCAAGTCACTCGGAAGTGTGTCATTATTACGTTTAGTAATCAAAGCGTGTAGCATTAGACCATGGTTCAGATCAAAGGAATTCTTCATCTCGTAAAACCTAAAAAAAATAAAAATTCAGAATGAGGGGAGAAGACTAGTTCTTTAGGGTCTGCTAGGGAAAGACCATACGGATTCCATTCTCGAGAACTACACGAAAACAGAATATCTAACTCTAACAAAAATATATATTACCCTAAAAAGATTCGAAACTTTCCACACTTAGTTAGCTGTGGTGTCGAAATTGTGATTAACTTCATCTTCAACTTCCTTTGGATTATCTATGTAATGTTTAACTTTGTGACCATTAACCTTAAATTCAACCCCATTTGAATTTATTAATTCTACTGTTCCGTATAGGAAAACTCTTTTGACTATGAATGGTCCAGACCATCTTGATTTCAATTTTCCAGGAAATAGCTTGAATCGTGAATTGAAAAGAAGAACTCTGTCTCCTTCTTTAAATTCTTTTGAACTTCTGATTCTTTTATCATGCCATTTCTTCGTTCTTTCTTTATAGATTAACGAATTTTCATATGCTTCATGTCTTATTTCTTCTAATTCATTTAATTGTCTTAACCGTAGACGTTCGGCTTCATGTAAATCAAGATTACACGTCTTCAAAGCCCAAAATGCTTTGTGTTCAATTTCTACTGGAAGATGACATGCTTTTCCGTAAACGAGTCTGAAAGGTGTGGTTCCAATTGGAGTTTTGTAGGCTGTTCTAAAAGCCCAGAGTGCATCCTCCAATTTCATGGACCATTCCTTCGAATTTGATCCTACGGTTTTCTCTAGAATACGTTTTAAAGTTCGGTTGGTATTTTTAACTTGTCCACTTGTCTGTGGATGATAAGCGGTTGAGATTTTATGAGTTACTCCGTATCTTTTGAGAACTTTCTCAAGTTGATTATTACAAAAATGAGTACCCCGATCACTTATTAAAGCTTTCGGTGTTCCAAACCTAGCAAAAAGACGTTTTAAAAAGTTGACTACAACTCGTGCATCATTAGTTGGGAGAGCTTGTGCTTCCGCCCATTTAGATACATAATCAATGGCAACGAGAATTTAGAGATTATTATGAGATTTTGGAAATGGACCCATAAAGTCAATACCCCAAACATCAAATACTTCACATACTTGAATGACATTTTGTGGCATTTCATTACATTGACTTATTTTTTCGGCCCTTTGACATGCATCACAGGATTTGCAAAGAAGGTGTGCGTCTTTGAAAATTGTAGGCTAATAGAATCCAGTATCGTAAACTTTTCTTGCTGTAAGTTGAGGCCCATAATGCCCTCCTGTTGGTCCTGTGTGACAATGGGTTAAGATTTAACTAGCTTCATCTCCGAATACACATCGGCGTATTATTCCATCAGGACAACTTTTAAACAAATGTGGATCTTCCTAGAAATAGTGTTTTATATCACTAAAGAATTTCTTTCATTTTTGGTACGACAACCCTTTTTCAAGGAATTCACATACTAAGTAGTTTGCATAGTCTGCAAACCATGGAATTTCACTATAATCTATCTTCAATAGATTTTCATCAGGAAAGTTATCTTGTATGGCCGATTCATTGAGAACTTCTAATTCACGATTTTCAAGACGAGAAAGATGATCAGCTGCGAGATTTTCTGCTCCCTTTTTATCTTGGATTTCAATATCGAACTCTTGTAAGAGTAAGATCCAACGGATTAATCTTGGTTTGGCATCTTGTTTCGAAAATAGGTATCTAAGAGCAGAATGGTCGGTATAGACCACCGTTTTAGCTAGAACGAGATATGAACGAAATTTGTCAAAAGCAAAGACAATAGCAAGGAGTTCTTTTTCAGTAGTTGTGTAATTCGTTTGTGCTTCTTGTAATGTCTTACTAGCGTAATAAATAGGTTGAAATCATTTTTCAATCCTTTATCCTAAAACGACTCCCATTGCAAAATCACTTGCATCGCACATAAGTTCAAACGGTAGGTTCCAATTTGGAGTTATCATAATCGGCACATTAGTGAGTTTTTCTTTAAGAATATTAAAAGATTTGATGCATTCATCTGAAAAGATGAATGGAGCATCCTTTTCTAGGAGTTTATTCATAGGAGTGGCAATTTTAGAAAAATCTTTTATGAAACGTCGGTAAAAACCGGCATGCCCTAGAAAACTCCTAAATCCTCTAACATTGGTGGGATGTGGAAGTTTAGCAATTACATCTACTTTAGCTCTATCCACTTCAATTCCTTCCTTTGAGATTTTATGTCCGAGAACGATGCCTTCTTTAACCATGAAATGGCATTTTTCCAATTAAGAACTAGATTTGATTGTTCGCATCTAATAAGTATTCGTTCAAGATTAACTAGACATGATTCAAATGTATCACCGAAGACTAAAAAGTCATCCATGAAAACTTCCATGCATTCTTCTATCATGTCGTGAAAAATCACCATCATGCACCTTTGAAAGGTTGCAGGGGCGCTGGAAAGTCCAAATGGCATGCTTTTGTAAGCAAAAGTACCATAAGGGCACGTGAACGTGGTTTTCTCTTGATCTTCGGGTGCTATTGGGATTTAAAAATATCCGAAAAACCATCAAGAAAACAATAGTAACTATTTTCGGCTAATCTTTCCAACATTTGATCAATGAAAGGTAAGGGAAAGTGATCTTTTCTGGTGGCGTCATTTAATTTTCTATAATCAATACAAACACGCCATCCTGTTACAGTCCTAGTAGGAATAAGCTCATTTTTTTCATTTGTGATGACAGTTATGCCACCCTTCTTAGGTACGCATTGAACTGGTCTTACCCATGGACTATCAGAGATTGGATAAATTAAACCTGCATCAAGCAGTTTAATAATTTCTTTCTTAACAACATCTTGCATATTAGGATTTAGTCTTCGTTGGCATTGCACATACGTTTTATGACCTTCTTCCATAAGGATTTTATGTGTGCAATACGAAGGACTTATTCCTTTAATGTCATGAATTTTCCATGCAATACCTGGTTTATGAGCTTTTAGCACAGAAATGAGTTGAGATTTTTCATTTTCAGTAAGAGAAGACGATATTATTACATGTAATTCAGATTCACCATGTAAATAAGCATATTCCAAATGGTTTGGAAGTGGCTTTAACTCTAATGCCGGTGGTTCTTCTATCGATGATTTATATCGATATCTGTCTTCTTCTTTTAGCATTTGAATTTCTTCCGTTGTTGGTTCATATACATTAGCCATAAGTGTAGCTAATATTTCAGTTTCATGAATTGGTTCAGTTCCTTCTCCTAAAGAACATTCTCCTGTTCCTTGTAATTCTGGAAATTCTTCTAACAATTCTGCATGTGAATCTATAGTTTGAATATAATAACATGTATCATCTGCAGATTGCGGTTGTTGCATGTCTCTATCAACAGAAAAGGTGACACTATCGTCCTCTATATTTAGGGTCAGTTTCTTGCCGGACACGTCTATTATTGCTTTAGTTGTGTTTAAGAATGCTCTTCCTAATATAAAAGGAACTCGAGAATCTTCTTCCATATTCAGAATAACAAAATCTACTGGAAATACTAAAGTACCAACTTTAACTAGCATGTTCTCCATTATCCCTCTAGGATATTTTACTGATCGATCAGCTAGTTGTATACTTATTCGTGTTGGTTTCAATTCTCCAAGGTCTAGTTTAGCGTATAGTGAATACGGCATTAGATTTATACTAGCACCTAAGTCTGCCAATGCTTCTATTGAACTAAGACTACCCAGAAAACATGGAATTGTGAAACTTCCTGGATCAGATAATTTTTCTGGTTTCTTATTCAATAGTACTGCAGAACAATTAGCATTCATAGTAACAGCCGAGAGTTCTTCCATTTTCTTTCTATTTGTAATTAGATCTTTCAAGAATTTAGCATATCTTGGCATTCCTGAAATTACATCAATGAAAGGAATATTGACATTTATCTGTTTAAACGTATCCAAAAATTTGGATTGCTCGGCTTTAAGTCTTTCTTTTCTCATTTTACTCGGGTAAGGAAGTGGCGGTTGGTATGGTTTTACATAAGGTTTAGCCTTAACTGTGTTATCTTCATTAACCTTTTCAACAATCGGTTCTTTTTCCTTATCTTGCTCAGGTTGTGGTTCTTGTGGAGTAGGAATAGCATCATTAGAAATTACAGGCATTTCAGGTGGTTTAAGTGTAATACCACTTCTTGTGGTAATGGCTTTAGCTATTTCATTCCGGGGGTTAGTATTTGTATCACTAGGTAGACTTCCCGGTTTTCTTTCACCTATCAACCTTGCTAGGTTGCTCACTTCTTGTTCCAGATTTTGAATAGAAACTTGTTAATTTCTAAATGCTTGAGCATTTTGTTCATTCATTTGTTTCTGAGATGTGAAAAACTGTGTTTGAGATTCAACTAGCTTCGACATCATGTCTTCTAAATTTGACTTTTTATCATCGGTTTGTGGTGGTTTGTTTTGAAAAATAGATCTTTGCTGATTGTAAGTATTATTGGATACTTGTTGATTGCTAGGACCTTGTTGGTTGTTGTATGGAACATTTCGGTTATAATTCTGGTTTTGATTGTAGATTGGTCTTGACGGTTGATAATTATTCTGATAATTATTTCCAGGCCTTTGGTTCATATATGAAACATTCTCTCTTTGTTCCATTGTTTGTTCAATACTGAGACAATCTTTTGTTAAATGTGGTCCTCCACACTGCTCACAACTAATTCGTATTGAGTGAATATCTTTAGTCATCTTTTCCATTCGTCTCTCGACAGCATCTATCTTTACGGAAATGGAATCAAGGTCATGGCTAGAATAGGCTCTAGCCGCTTTAGATGATCTAACGATATCTTTTTCTTGGTGCCACTCATGTGAGTGGGAAGCAGTGTTATCAATAATTTTGTAAGCTTCAGTTGTGGTTTTCTTCATAATGGAACCACCAGCTGCTATATCGATGTCTTTTCTTGTACTGATGTTGCATCCTTGGTAGAATATTTGTACTATTTGACAAGTGTCTAAACCATGTTGCGTACATCCTCTCAATAACTTTCCAAATCTTTTCCACGCTTCATATAGATTTTCATTTGGATTTTGCGTGAACGTAACAATTTCTCCTTGAAGTCTCACGGCTTTAGATGCCGGAAAGAATTGTTTAAGAAATTTTTCAACTAAAACGTCTCATGTATCAATCGCCCCTTCAGGTAACAATTCTAACCAATCTTTGGCTTCTCCCTTTAAAGTCCAGGGAAATAACATGAGATATATCTGTTCATCCTCCACTTCTCTTATTTTAAATAGTGTACAAATCCTATTAAAAGTACGAAGATGTTCGTTTGGATCTTCCTTCGGCTCACCACTAAATTGGCACTGATTAGTTACCATGTGAAGGATTTGTCCTTTGATTTCATAATCTGGCGCATTAATGTCTGGTTGAGTAATTGCGTGACCTTGACCAGTGCGTTTAGCTCTCATTCGGTCTTCCATACTTAGAGGTTCCAGATTTTCTATGATTGAATTTGTTGAATCTGAATCACTAGAGGATTCTGATTTAATGGTTTGTTCCTCAACAATCTCTGTTTGAATGATTAGTGGTTCCAGAGGAAAGATTAATGGTTCAGGATCTCTGAATTGTCCCTGAATATCTTCTGGATTCTCAATTGTGAGGTCGGGTTCAAAAAATGGATTATCGGAAATTTGAATTGGAGTACTTGGTCAACTTGATGACGATTCTAAAGAAAAATCAACGGCGACAATATTAGCTAGATGTCTTGATCGAGTTACAGGTGGTGAACGTACGAAAGGTGGTGAACGTTTTGCTCGGTGCATTCACTGAATATCCTATTAGTTATAAAAGATAAAAATTATATAAGTTATCAAATTAATAGACTTTTCTGATTTTGCCCACGTTTCGAATAGCCAATTGATGCAGCAGGTAGCCAGGACCCTTTAAATCGGAAGCCCACAACTCGCCACTAACAAATCCAACTATTACTACGAACCAGAAAATTTTGGATGTCTATCAATTTAACTGCTTAAAATAATTTTTCGGCAAATTTTAAAGAAATTTTAGAGAAGAAATAGAAATTTCTATGTCCTAAAAACTAGAGCGTCGAGAAATAAGAAAGAAAAAGAGCGCGTCGAAAAACGTCGAAAAATAAAAGGTCGAAAAATAATAAAAAGAACGTAGCGCGTCGAAACTTAAAAGTCTAAAAACTAAAAATTAAAAGTTACGTCTAAAGGTATTAAAGCTTAAAAGGAATACTATATCCAAAACGGTAATAACTTAAAAAGTACTAAAATCTTATAATGGCGTCGCAAAATTCTAAAGCACCTAAATCTTAGTCTAAAGAAAAAGTACTTAAGGGATTTTACGGCAAAGCCTAAAAATCTAGAAATAAAAATAACTATGGCAAAAACTATGACTTAAAACTAAATACGAACGAAAAATAACAAAAATATGCTTTAACGATTAAAAAGATACGAAATATAAAAATAAACTTAAAGTTGTAAAAAGTACAATTTTTATAAAAATATTATTTTTATATTTTTATTTTATAAAAGTATTAGTTTTAAAACTAATAAAACTAATTAGAACTAAAAATACAAATTAAATAAATAAATCTAAACTAATTAATATAAAATATAACCCTAATTAGGGTTTAATAATAATAATAATTAATAATAACCGTAATTATTGTTGTACCAGGCTCACATGTGGCGTGTCAGACAGGCCATGCGGTCGCATGGATTTTACGTTATAATTTCATGCGGTCGCATGGTTAATGGTTCCAGGCCAGAATATGGGCTGCTACAGTACAAGGCCCGAAAACTTATACTTATTATTTTTTTTCTGTTTTTAATATTAAATAAAATATTTACATAAATAAATAAAAACTTATATTTTAAAAAAACTAAAATAAAGAAACTTTAATATTTTATATATATATTTAACAAATTCTTAAAAATATATAAATTTTGTTTTTCTTTTTATATTTTTGTATTTTTAATAATTAAAATTTATTTTTACAAAAGCGTATTTTTACAAAAGTAAACTAAGAATCCTTTTTTTTTTTAATATAGCGTTTCGCTTCCGGCGTTTAAAATTAAAATTATAATATATATATATATATATATATATATATATATATATATATATATATATATATATATATATATATATATATATATACACACACACACACACACGTTTGAGAGATGGAGAAAGAAAAAGATGTGTTTTTGTTCAACCAAAACTGCGAAATTTATAGGACCTGACCCTCAAATTGGGGTCATGCAACCGCATGGTTTTTCTACTTCCTGGCCATGCGATCGCATGGCCTGGGATTCCAGCTCAGGTTCGTTTGTTTTCTTGTTTGACGACAGTTTTATTAAATATATATAATATATAAATAATTTTAAGAATTAATTATATATTATATTATATTCATGTGCATAGTTGACTTGTAATTTTTAATCCGTTGTGTCGAGCATTGAGAGTTAACTCTAGTCCCGGTTCCGGATTTTCGAACGTCCTTGCGTACAATTTAATATCTTGTACTTTGCGTTTTGAGTTTTGCGTCTTGTACTCTTGTAATTTTGAGACGTTTCTCATCAATAATTTGAACCTCTTGGATTGTACTTTGTACTTTTGAGCTTTTTGGTCGTTTGCGTCTTCAATTCGTCGAATCTGTCTTTTGTCTTCACCTTTTATTATTTAAACGAATATCACTTGTAAATAGAACAATTGCAACTAAAAGCTTGTCTTTCTTGAGGGATAATGCTATGAAATATATGTTCATTTTTAGCATTATCACATATCTAGGCATTCCTGAAATCACATCAATGAAAGGAAGATTGACATTTATTTGTTTAAACATATCCAAGAATTTGGATTGCTCGGCTTAAAGTCTTTCTTTTCTCATTTTACTCGGGTAAGGAAGTGGTGGTCGGTATGGTTTAACATAAGGTTTTACCTTAACTGTGTTATCTTCATTAACTTTTTCAACTACCGGTTCTGTTTCCTTATCTTGCTCAGATTGTGGTTCTTGTGGAGTAGGAATAGTGTCATCAGAAATTACAGGTATTTCAGGTGGTTTAAGTGTAATACCACTTCTTGTGGTAATGGCTTTAGCTGTTTCATTCCTGGGGTTAGCATTTGTATCGCTAGGTAGACTTCCCGGTTTTCTTTCACCTATCAACCTTGCTAGGTTACTTACTTCTTGTTTCAAATTTTGAATAGAAGCTTGTTGATTTCTAAATGCTTGAGCATTTTGTTCATTCGTTTGTTTCTGAGATGTGAAAAATTGAGTTTGAGATTCAACTAGCTTTGACATCATGTCTTCTAAATTTGGCTTTTTATCATCGATTTGTGGTGGTTTGTTTTGAAAAATAGGTCTTTGATGATTGTAAGTATTATTGGATACTTGTTGATTGCTAGGACCTTATTGGTTGTTGTATGGAACATTTCGGTTATAATTCTGATTTTGATTGTAGATTGGTCTTGGCGGTTGATAATTATTCTGATAATTATTTCCAGGTCTTTGGTTTATATATGAAATATTCTCTCTTTGTTCCATTGTTTGTTCAATACTGAGACAATCTTTTGTCAAATGTGGTCCTCCACACTGCTCACAACTAATTCGTATTGAGTGAATATCTTTAGTCATCTTTTCCATTCGTCTCTCGACAGCATCTATCTTTGCAGAAATGGAATCAAAGTCATGGCTAGAATCGGCTCTAGCCGCTTTAGATGATCTAACGATATCTTTTTCTTGATGCCACTCATGTGAGTGGGAAGCAGTGTTATCAATAATTTTATAAGCTTCAGTTGCGGTTTTCTTCATAATGGAACCACCAGCTGCTATATCGATGTCTTTTCTTGTAGTGATGTCGCATCCTTGGTAGAATATTTGTACTATTTGATAAGTGTCTAAACCATGTGGCGGACATCCTCTCAATAACTTTCCAAATCTTGTCCGTGCCTCATATAGAGTTTCATTTTGCTTTTGTGTGAACGTAACAATTTCTCCTTGAAGTCTCACAGCTTTAGATGCCGGAAAGAATTGTTTAAGAAAATTTTCAACTAAGACATCCCATGTATCAATCTCCCCTTCAGGTAACGATTCTAACCAATCTTTGGCTTCTCCCTTTAAAGTCCAGGGAAATAACATGAGATATATCTGTTCATCCTCAACTTCTCTGATTTTGAATAAAGTACAGATCCTATTAAAGGTACGAAAATGTTCGTTTGGATCTTCCTTCGGCGCACCACTAAATTGACATTGATTAGTTACCATGTGTAGGATTTGTCCTTTGATTTCATAATCTGGCTCATTAATGTCTGGTTGAGTAATTGCGTGACCTTGGCCAGTGCGTTTAGCTCTCATTCGGTCTTTCATACTTAGAGGTTCTAGATTTTCCATGATTGAATTTGTTGAATCTGAATCACTAAGGGATTCTGATTTAATGGTTTCTTCCTCGACAATCTTTGTTTGAATGATTGGTGGTTCCGGAAGAAAGATTAATGGTTCAGGATCTCTGAATTGTCCCTGAATATCCTCCGGATTCTCAATTGTGAGGTCGGGTTCAAAAATAGATTATCGAAAATTTGAATTGAAATACTTGGTTGACTAGATGACGATTCTAAAGAAAAATCAACGGCGACAATATTGGCTAGATGTCTTGATCTGGTTACAGGTGGTGAACGTATAAAAGGTGGTGAACATTTTGCTCGGTGCATTCACAGAATATCATATTAGTTATAAAAGATAAAAATTATATAAGTTATCAAATTAATAGACTTTTCTGATTTTGCCCACGTTTCGAATAGCCAATAGATGCAGCAGGTAGCCAGGACCCTTTAAATCGGAAGCCCACAACTCGCCACTAACAAATCCAACTATTACTACGAACCAGAAAATTTTGGATGTCTATCAATTTAACCACTTAAAATAAATTTTCGTCGAAGTTTAAAGAAATTTTAGAGAAGAAATAGAAAATTCTATGTCCTAAAAACTAGAGCGGTGAGAAATAAGAAAGAAAAAGAGTGCGTCGAAAAACGTCAAAAAATAAAAGGTCGAAAAATAAGGCGTCGAAAAATAAAAATAGAGTAGCGCGTCGAAACTTTAAAAAAAATACTAAAATTTATAAACAGCGTCGCAAAATTCTAAAGCACCTAAATCTTAGTCTAAAGAAAAAGCACTTAAGGGATTTTACGGCAAATCCTAAGAATCTAAAAATAAAAATAACTACGGCAAATACTAGTCTTAAAACTAATTACGAACGATAATAATACAAATTACGAATAAAAAAATACAAAATAAAAATGAACTTAAAGTTATAAAAATACAATTTTTATAAAAATATTATTTTTATATTATATTTTATAAAAGTATTACTCCCTCCGTCTCATTCCAATAGTCCACAGAAAAAAAACACGCAGTTTTAGGAAATCCTACTAACTTCATTTCTCCACCAATGAAATATCTTCTCTCTCTCCAGATCCACCAATGAAATATCTTCTTTTCTTTCTATTTATGGAAGTGGACTATCAGAATGGGACAGCCCAAAATTGAATACTGTCCTATTAGAATGAGACGGAGGTAGTAATTTATATATTAATAAAACTAAATAAAACTTAAAAATACAAATTTAATTAACTAAAACTAATTAATATTTTAATTAAACCCTAATTAATAATAATAATTAATTAAATAACCCTAATTTCGTAATTAATGCTGCAATGTTTGACATGTCAGAGACCTCCGCGAGTGCGGATATCCTCAGTTCAAAAACTCCGCGAGTGCGAAGGATGCAGGTTCAGTTGAAGTGCAGGTCGAAAAATTACAGGTTCAGTTATATATTTTTTTTTTTCTTTTTTACCTTTTTTGTTTTGTTTTTAATTTTCTGTTTTTATTTTATAGAAAATGTTTTATAATATAACTAAAACTTATATTTTTAATAAAAATCACTTATTAGTATTTTATAACTAAAAATATATATATATTTTTTAAGGACTTAAAGATATATATTTTTTATGTTTTTATATTTTTGATATTTAAAACTTATGTAAAAAAAATAACTTAAAAACTAATTTTTTTTTATATATATATAGCGTTTCGCTTTCGGCGTTTAAGCAGTTCCCCGGTAGCGGCGTCAAAAATACTTGATGTGCGTAGAGGTGTATACGAAATAGTTATATATTTATTATGAAAAACTATTAAATACGATACAATTTTACACAAGTTATTTATTTATTTATAGAGTGGATATACCTAAACCTTGCTACAACACTTATAGGCAGTGTACCTAATCGTACAGTAGTGTAGTTTTTAGTAAGTCCGGTTCGTTCCACAGGGAGCTAGCCAAGCAACGCTCAAGGGGAATTTTAAAAGGGGAATTTTACCGTTTAATGACCGGTTTGTCGATTTAAAAACTTAAGTCGCAGTTAAAACCTAATGTAAAATATTAAATATATAAAAGACTTAATTTAAAGTGTAAAGTAAATAACAATAATTAAAGTGCGATAAATTAAAGTGCGATAAATAAAATGACAATAAATAAAATTGCGATAATTAAAAAGTGCAATAATTAAAATGACAATAAATTAAAGTGCGATAATTAAAAGTGCAATTAAATATGAAATAAAGGAATTATGCTTATTTAAACTTCCGTAATCATGATGTTTGACGTGTTGATTTTAGTTTATTACCATGGGTTAATTGTCCTTTGTCCTGGATTATTCAATATGTCCATCTGGTTTTTGTCCATAACAGTCCATCAGTCATAAATATAAAGTGCGAGTGTCCTCGTCAAATTATCCTTATATCTGAAGTCAAATATTCCAACTAATTGGGGACTTAAACTATAATTACACCAATTTTCCTTGTATATAATTCACCCCTGTTTTAATAAGTCCATTGACTATTAATCCATTCTCGTGTCCGGTTAAATGGACGATTATTAGTACTTATAAATATCCCGCCCATCGTGTCCGATCGAGTGTATGTGGTTATTTATAGGTACGTCCAATTGTAAATCTTTATATTAAATTAACAAACTATCATTTAATTAAACATATATAAAGCCCATTAATAGCCCATGGTCTAGTTTCCACAAGTGTCGTTCTTTTGTCCAAACCCCAATTATGGTACAAAGCCCAATTACCCCGTCTTTAATATTTAGCCCAACATCACGATTACTTCGGCTTAAATAAGCATAATAATAACTTAGCTACGAGACATTAATTTAAAAAAGCTGAACATAACTTACAATGATTAATAATAGCGTAGTGTTACACGGACATAATTTCGACTTACACACTTACAACATTCGCTAACATACCCTTATTATTATTAAAATTAAAATTAAAATTAAAATTATAATATATATATATATATATATATATATATATATATATATATATATATATATATATATATATTATGTTGAGAGATAGAGAAGAGAAAAATATGTGTATTTTTCGTGCAGAATTCGATGGCTTTTATAGGCCCACATTTTACTGTGCAGCTCCGCGAGTGCAGAGGTTTTCTTCCTCATAGCTCCGTGAGTGCGGAGGTCTGAAATACAGCTCACATAAAAGATCCAAAACGTGGGTTGCGTAAAATTATATTATATAAAAATATATATAATTAATTATATATTATATTTTATTCTTATGCATAGTTGACTTGTAATTTTTGGTCCGTTGCGTCGCGCACTGAAAGTTGGTTCATGTCTCGGTTCTGGAATTTCGAACGTCCTTGCGTACTATTTAATATCTTGTACTTTGCGTTTTGCGTCTTGTATTCTTGTAATTTTGAGACGTTTCTCATCAATAATTTGAACCACTTTGATTGTACTTTGTACTTTTTAGCTTTTTGGTCGTTTGCGTCTTCAAATCGTCGAATCTGTCTTTTGTCTTTACCTTTTATTATTTAAACGAATATCACTTGTAAATAGAACAATTGCAACTAAAAGCTTGTCTTTCTTGAGGGATAATGCTATGAAATATATGTTCGTTTTTAGCATTATCAGGTGGTATTATTTGTTCCGACATTATTTGTTCCTACATTATTTGTTCCTTTATTCTTGTTAGCCATTGGTCCGTAAACTTCACACTTCGTCGTACCATGACCCTTTCTATTACACTTAGTACACGATGTCGTACAAAGCCTAGTCGGATGGTATCCTTCACACCTCTGGCATGGTTTCTGCCTCTGGTTGTTATTGTTGGGATTGTTGTTGTTACGGTTGTTGTTATTGTTGGAACGATTGTTGTAGTTGTTGTTGGGATTGTTATTGTTGTTGCAGTTAAAGTTGCGGTTGTGGCGGTAGTTATTGCGTTTGTAATTGCGATTATTGTTGTTGTTATTGTTGTATTGGTGACTCTTGTCACTGTTTTCTTCCCACTTCCTCTTGACTTGTTTCGTGTTGGCTTCTTCGGCCGCCTGCTCTTTAATTCTTCCCTCAATCTGATTTATGAGTTTATGAGCCATTCGACTTGCCTTTTGTATGGAGGCGGGTTCGTGTGAACTTACATCTTTTTGAATTCTTTCTGGTAACCCTTTTACAAATGCGTCGATCTTCTCTTCTTCATCTTTGAACACTCCCGGACACAATAGGCACAACTCTGTGAATCGTCGTTCGTATGTGGTAATATCAAACCCTTGTGTTCGTAACCCTCTATCTCTACCTTGAGCTTATTGACCTCGTTTCTGGGACGGTACTGCTTATTCATTAAGTATTTGAATGTTGACCACGGTAGTGCGTAAGCAGCATCTTGTCCCACCTGCTCGAGATAGGTGTTCCACCATGTTAACGCAGTACCTGTGAAGGTATGCGTAGCGTACTTTACTTTGTCTTCTTCAGTGTACTTACTTATGGCAAACACCGATTCAACCTTCTCGGTCCACCGCTTCAATCTGATTGGTCCTTCGATTCCATTGAATTCTAGAGGTTTACAGGCAGTGAATTCTTTGTAGGAGCATCCTACACGAGTTCTTGTAGTATTAGTTCCATTGTTGGATTCAGAGTTATTGTTGTTTTGCATTGCAGCTTGTACTGCGGCTATTGTTTGCTGCAAGGAAAACACGAAAGTCTTCCTCGCTCATGTTCAAGTTCTGATGAGTCGTCGGTGTCATTTCCTTCAAAAATAGCCAAAAGAATTGAGTTAATCACATAGAATTTTTAAGAGTAGTCAATAGTATTTTGTAGCATAATATGAACTTATTTATAAAAGTTTTTTCTTCATATTAGCGTTTTATAATTTTTCATTCGGGTAGTACCTACTCGTTAAGTTCATACTTAGTAGCTAACATACAATTCAACTACTACAATTCTATATGAAAAACTTATTACATTAATATTTCTCATTCAAACTTTTATACAATATTTTACAAACTTACAATACCGCTTTTTTACATATAGCATGAAATATAGCACACAATAACTTTGATACAAGGTAGTTGTGAAGATAATTCTAGCTAGTACGCAAGTCGTTCAGCAAAGGCAATAAAGACACGTAATTCATAAGTCCAGAAGCAAGTCATGCATTCGGGTTTTACTAGTATTATTTCCCATCCTTGTTCTTGTGGGAAATAACCGTGGTAACCGTTGGCTAGGCAGCATGTTGTAACGTCATCAAAAGGATGAGGGTTACGTAATGCCCAACAGCCCCGTAACAATCTAAAAACCTTGTCTCTCACCCCAACTACTGAATCCATCACTTGTGGGAATGTTTTATTTAGCAGTTGTAAACCGATGTTTTTTTCTCAATTTGGTGAGAAGCGAACATCACTAACCCGTAAACATAACATGCTTCTTTAAATTGCATGCTGGAAGCTCTTTCTAAAGAACGAAGTCCTATGTTGGGATATGTGGAGTCAAAATAGGCTCTCAACCCGTAGCGAAAAATTGCATTTGCGTTCTCCGCACTTAATGCTTTAAAGAAAACACGGTGTAACTTAAAGTCTCCCCAATGTGATATACCCCATCTTTCAAAGGAAAGCCTTTTATAAACTAAGGCATGCCTGGAACGTCTTTCAAATGTTTGACAAACTAATTTTTCCATAAATAATTGTGCCGATAATTTCTGATCGACTCTGGACAAGATTTCATCAATCATGTCCCTGGGTAGGTCTTCTAAAGTATTCGGTTGTCTATCCTTAACATCCATTGTGTGTTTTTATACTGTAAAATAGACGAGGATTAGATTCATAAAAAAAAATAATTAACAAACAAAACAAGTAATTTTTACATAACATAAAAGTACAAGCACACTACAATACATATATTACACAACATGTTTACTACTCTTCATTCCGACTCACTTGTTTCTTCCTCTTCGAACTTGGTTCGTTTCGCTAATTTCCTAGGGATATATGGTGTTCCTCTAATACGAGCCGTTGTTTTCACAAATGGTTTAGAAAAACCGGGTGGTTTAGATGTCCCCGGGTTATAGTTAAAACTTAAGAAATACGGGTGTTGACGATATTTTCCATCGGGATATTTCATGTTAACATAGAGTTCATCGGGATTGGAAATAGGTTTCTCTATTTTGATGCCTTTTTCCTTATTGTTTTCTTTTACTTTTTCAAATTGGGTTGGGGTAATTTCTATAACATCATCAGAATCCTCATCGGGATTCGATTTATCAGAAAATTGGTAATTTTTCCAATATTTTGCTTCCTCGGCGGAAACACAATTGACCATTTTTAACTTTGGCCCATTGATTGAGGATTTCCTTTTATTTATCTGTTTTACTGTGGTTCCTAATATTTCCTCCTCCGGAACCTCTTCTTCCGGTTCCTCTTCTTCCGGTTCCTTTTCTTCCGGTTCTTCTTCTTCCGGTTCCTCTTCTTCCGGTTCTTCTTCTTCCGAAATTTGTGAGTCTTCCCAATATATATTCGACTCTTCATTATTATTAGGTGAGTCGATGGGATTTGTACTAGAGGTAGACATCTATCACACAATATCAAACACGTTAAAAGATTAATATATCACATAATATTTACATGTTAACAATATGTAGTTTCCAACAAAAAGTGTTAAGCAATCGTTTTTAAAGAAAACACAGTCAAAGTCCAGACTCACTAATGCATCCTAACAAACTCGATAAGACACACTAATGCAATTTCTGGTTCTCTAAGACCAACGCTCGGATACCAACTGCAATGTCCCGTTCATATTGATTATAAACGTTTCATATTAGTTGATTTCGTTGCGAGGTTTTGACCTCTATATGAGACGTTTTTCAAAGACTGCATTCGTTTTTAAAACAAACCATTACCTTTATTTTATCGACAATGGTATAAAAGAATAATGTAGATTATCAAATAATGATAATCTAAAATATAACGTTTTACACACGACCATTACATAATGGTTTACAATAATATTACACATCGATTTAAATCTCCGAATACAGTTTTTAAACAATATTTTACAAGCATGCTGACTCCAGTTCTTGTCCTTAATTTAGCATGCAACAGCGGTAGCTCTTAATAATCACCTGAGAATAAACATGCTTAAAACGTCATCAAAATGTTGGTGAGTTATAGGTTTAACCTATATATTTATCAAATCGTAATAATAGACCACAAGATTTCATTTATTCAATAATCTTACACTCGCAAGTGTATAAAAATCATTCATATGATGAACACCTGGTAACCGACATTAACTTTAATGCATATAGAATATTCCCCGCATACTCGCAAGTATGTCATAAATTGGCAATCACAATCACCATATAAATCGAAGTACTAAAGCATTCCAAATTCCAGAATGGGGTTTGTTAGGCCCATAGATCTATCTTTAGGATTCGTGTCAATTATGGGTCATTTCCCTAATTCTTAGGCTACTAGACTTGAAGGAGCAATATTCAGTTTAATAATCCAACCATAGAATGTAGTTTCGCGTACTTGTATCTATTTTGTAAAACATTTATAAAGCTGCATGTATTCTCATCCCAAAAATATTAGATTTTAAAAGTGGGACTATAACTCACTTTCACAGATTTTTACTTCGTAGGAAATAAGACTTGGCCACGGTCGATTCACGAACCTCAAATTAAGTAGGTAAACCTACTGAAAGTGACAAGAAATGATCTAGCTCAAAGGATTTTGGATGGCTTGAAAGTTCTTGAATTAGAAAGATAACCTACTGTAAATAACAAAGATTTCTTGAGATTGGATGATCACTTGAAATGGATTTGCGAGATTGGAAGTAAGCTAGCAAACTTGAAAGTGTTCTTGATGTGTTCTTGAGTTGTCGTTTTGTAAGTTGGTTTATCTATGGATTTATGAGCTAGATTGATGTAGATTCTGATGAAGATGATGAAGAACACTTAGAACAATGAGAGAGAACTTGAGAGAGATGTGTTTGATGCAGAAAAGTTGGATTGAAAAATGTGTTTGTGGTGGGTGAAAGAAAACGTGAATATGGAGTCAAGATATAGGCACCATTAGTTTGATTTTTAGTGTAATCATTCATGCTAGTTGCCAAATGATGGTTCCCACATGTTTGATGACTCATTAAGGCTGCTAAGGAGCTGATCATTGAGTGTATATACCAATAGTATATACGTCTAGAGGCAGGATATTGTACGAGTACGAATACGAGTAAATAGTATTTTACTATAGCAAATAGTATTTTACTGTAGTAAATAGTATTTTACCGTAGCAAAGCGAAAATTTACTGTAGCAAATAGTTTTTTGCTGTAGCAAATAGTGTTTTACTTGTACATCTTTGATTTAATTCTATTTCTTCTTATATATATATATATATATATATATATATATATATATATATATATATATATATATATATATATATATATATATAATAAAAACTTACATCATAAAAAAATAAAATGATTATATAATTATCATAAGTTATGACGTTCGTGAATCATCAGGCAAACGGGGTGATCAATTGTCTACATAAACTCATTTCAATTAATCAAGTCTTAACAAGTTTGATTGCTTAACATGTTGGAAACATTTAATCATGTAAATATAGTTTTCATTTAATATATAAACATGGAAAAGTTCGGGTCACTACAGGAGCCGGTAGCACTATAGCATGAGTCGTTAAAGTGTGAACCACGGAGCCGGTAGCACTATAAAAGAGTATGACTCGAGTTGTGATGTGAACCACGGAGCCGGTAGCATCAAAGTGTGAACCATGGAGCCGGTAGCACTATAAAATGAGGTGTGAACCACGGAGCCGGTAGCACCGGAGTGTGAACCACGGAGCAGGTAGCACTATAAACGGGTATGACTCAAATGCGTAGTGACGTGAACCACGAAGCCGGTAGCATCATAGCATTACGTATGGTGTGAACCACGGAGCCGGTAGCACCATGACGCGTTTATGGTTAACCATATAGTTGTGTATGTGTTGTTGTATAGCATGATATATTATTTTGGTGAATAACAAATAAGTCAAACCTAGACCTAAATCTAGATTAGAATTGCACCTAGAATGTGTTATTCGGTGGGTTGGAGGTAGGAGACGATAGCATACCAGTTAGGCACGATTAGGCTAGTTCAGTAATGCAATCATCTCCCAACATATAGACCAAGCAACTCATTTTCAGGATTTTTCATTTTTAGGCACGATTAGGGTTGATGGAGTGTGTAAACAATCAATGAAAATCGAAACTCGTTTATATACTGTCTGCAGTGACAGTCGACCTTGTCAGTCGTTCGACTATCTGGTTTATTCGATCGTTGATCAACTTACACCAACCTTATACTGTCGACCGACGGTGTCTTCAGTTGGTCGACTGTCTCTGATAGTCGATCAACTGTCTAGTCAGTTTAACTATTTATTAATACATTCACGCACAATAACAAACGTTCAATAGTCACAACATAATATTCAAGGTTATATATATAAAATACACAATAACGTTCATAGAACTAGAGATTATAAATATGCACTAACAGGATCTTAGACCAAACGTAGACTCGATCTAGATTCAGAAATCACTAGATCATGCTATAAACGAATATACTTAACCTTTTGAGATCGAAGAATCAAATCTAACAAGATTAGGTCGACAACTAGAGTTGTTATTCGTGTTGGGTATGTTTGGGACCGAAAACCAGAGAGAAATCGAGGCTAGAGTTCGTGCAACTTCTTAGTCGATTAACATACTCTGTAGCTACATTCGATCGACACATTCGATCGACATACTCTGCCTGTATGTCGACTAACTTCCTCAGTCGTTATCAACTTTCACCGACTTAGCTCTGTCCATCGACAGTGGCTTCAGTCAATCGACAGACTCTGTCTGTCGGTCGACAATAAGTCAGTTTAACTTTGGATTTAAATCTTTAACAGTCTCGTTACCTAATTCTTTACAACAATATCAAATCATGCACAATTATCAAGATAACGTAAACAAACACTATCCAAAAGTCAATGTACGGTTACAATAATGTTCGGTAACAAATGACTGAATTAAACAATCAAAATGATTAGAAATAGGGATTTATATTTATACTCTAAGATACCTCTGATCAAATATTGAAATACCCAGATGGTATAAATAGATGATGCAAATCAAGAAAGTTGTCTAGGTTAATTAGGTACATCCATAGTTTTTAAACAAAAGAAAAAAGATCGATCTTCCCAAAAATCTATCTTTCCTTTAATTCTTGCACATCTGTAGGTTGAATTGAAGAATAAGGAGACAAACCTTGAATCATAAAGCTCTCTAGACCTATCTAATATTTTTTCTCAGATTGATTGAATCTTTCCATCTTGTCTTCATTCTATAAAAAGGTCCACATTAAAATTTTTAAGTCTTAATCTCAATACCTTATAGTTTGCAGGATATTAATGTACACATTATGATGCAAAGTATACAACTCCTTGTTGGAACGTGGTCCAAGTTGTGGCAAATGACATCCAAACACTCGTGTCTAATACAAGGACTCAAAATGTACGTTTGTTACATTGTATCATCTTTTCATGATTTTGTATTTTTCAACAACTGTTTATTGCAGAAAAATTTCTAAGCTTTGAGTGATATTTTCGGGTATTATTCACATTGTACTGAACAATAAAGTACAAGTTAAAAATCTTTATCTAGGTACCAGTAATAACTAATGCCTCCCTCCATTCCATCTTAAGTGTCCACTGTTGACTTTTTCAAAGTCTGTCTTTGTCAACTTTGACCGTAAATATCTTTATTTGTGATATAATATCTGATAAAAGTTATATGGAATGAAAACACATTTAAAACTCAATTCGTTAATATAATTTCCATCAAATATTATATAGCACAAATAAAATTATTTACGGTCAAAGTTGACAAAGAAAGACTTTGAAAAGTCAACCGTGAATACTTAAGATAGGACGTTTTTATTATTATTATTATTATGCACGTTTTAGTTAGCATCATTTTGCATAATCTTTTTTCTTTTCTGTGTGTGTAAATGGAAAGGTAATTAGGTATTGACACTGATGGGATCCTTTTCCAGTTAAAATATGGTTCATGATAAGGATTTCATTATGGAAGATTTATTATTATTATTTTTAGTTAACAAATCTGGAATTATTTATACACCGTATCTCTAACTCATAACTTATGACCATCTAACAGCGATCCATATAAACAATTAAACTTTTCAATAGTTACAATAATATTTGTAATTTAATTAACTTTAATCCAATGAACACGGCAAATATGTCTTTTTTATTTTATGTACAGGGGCACCGAGTATAATAAAAGGGAAGTGATATATATACACAACCTTTTTTGTTATGTACACAATCAATATGCTTTATAGTTTTGTACAGTACAACACTGTAAAGTATGTTAGTTGTGTACATAACAAAAAAGGTTGTGTACATATCATCAAAATCAACCAAGGTTTACTTTATTAGTCAATATGACTTTATATTAAGGATAACAACATTTTCTAATGAGCATATATAAATAAATAAATAGAATCATAAAAAGATTAACGTCATCCTATATGTTAATTATATGTGAGTTTAGATTAGACAATATAAATCCATAATTCTAAAGCATGTAGACGTGTAAAAATGCTAGAATTTATTACTATGTCCTAAATGAATTAATAGGGACATATATATATACATATACACATATAATAATAATCTTTGTAGTTACAAAACTATCTTAATCTAACTGAATTAATTAATTACCGTACCCCAGGTCAAAGGTTTTAAATTAAATTCAAGAAACTATCTACAAGGTACATTTTGATATATGATGATTACATTTAAACGCACTGCAATTTTAATACTCACAATTAACTACTAAATTACGCTAATGATTGGTCCAAGTTGGAGGGAAGTAGTAGAAGACTTGTTTTGGTCAATTGGCTTTGGTGCTGCAAGTGTAAGTTCTAAATCAAGAGTACCACTTTTGGAGCCAATAGTACCACTTGGAGATGCATGCACTTGTGAACATATTAATGATGCACTTTCATAGGATTTCACCTTTGTATTGTAATACACTTTTTCTTGATTTAATGAACTGAAATCTATCAAAGAAATACTCTCACTGTGATCTTGATGGTCTTCATCAATTGAGCTTGTTTGACTTAAATTGCAATTATGATCTATGTTTTGTACTGCATTCTTGTTACTCCCCCTCATCTGTAAACACCAATAAAGTAATTCAATTAATTAAGCACATGTTTCAATTTTGTAAGGCCAATTGAATGAATCCCATAATACATTCAGGTGAAAGTTGTATACTTTATACACATTGGCCATATATGTAACCTAACGACGATGAATAGTACAATTGTTAATGCACATGGTATAAGATTTACCAAATCAAAGAGACTCGAACGACGTTTCTTGTTGACGAGACTCGCTTGCCTGAGGAAGTACTTTTGAGCATGACTTGCAACTTGTGTTGGGGTTCTTGTTGTCACAAAGTTTCTAGAAATCCCTCTCCAATCACCTTTTCCTAGCTTCTCAAGTCCGGCTAGAAAACGTCGGTGCTCATCTTCTGACCATGGTTGACCTATAAAATAACCACTTAAATGGAGTATATAATTGAAACCTTCATTTTTTTGTAAACATGCATGTCACACACGATGTAACATAAACATAAAGATAACTTTATGTATTCTTGCATGATATAGCTAAGTAATTAACTAGCTACTGCATGATATAACCAAAGGGTCTATCGAGACGCCCCTCCAAGGTTACTGGTTCAAGTCTGGGGGTGGACGGTATGTATATATTCTTGAAAAAACTGGTTTTGAGGTTTGTGAGTTGATTTTCTAAAAAAAAAAAAAAAAAAAAAACTAACGAAATAGACAATTATTATCGCATATATGCTATACCCTTTTTCCTTTCTTGAGCTCTTGCTATGAGGCCGTCGGAGAGATAACCAGTCGACATATTGGAATTGAAGTCGTTGAAGGAGACTCGAGAAGGAGATAAAGAAGATGAAGGCGAATGTGAAGCTGAAGCTGAAGCCGGTAATGGTGAAGAAGAAGGAAAACAATCCATGCTAAGGCATTTTTTCATGGCAATTGAATATGGTGCATCAAGTTGAACTCCAAATAGCCTTAATCCTCCTCCACCACTGCCTCCTACCAAAATTGTGCTATTCATATTGACTCTATTATAACTAGTGCAAGTTCTTGAATTGTGGCCTATGTTTCCACAATGTGAGCATTTTCTACCCATTTGTGTTCAAACTTCTTTTGAAAAAAAAAAAAAAAAAAAAAAAAGAAAGAATGAGAGTGACCCACAATCGCCCAACAACAACTAAAAAGCACACCTAAAGTGAGATAGATATAGAAGTGTTACGTTTAGCAAAATTGTACATGATGATGACGATGATGATGATGATGATATATGTGTGGTGGGAGGTGGGTTTTTTTTAACAAAAATGGATGCAAACTTAAGAATAAATGATTGGATGGATATTCCTTTTAACAATTTGGGTTGTTACCTAAAACATAAAAAAGATAACATTTTTATGACTAGAATCAGTTATCTTCTAGAAAATCATTATCTAAACGGAAAGAAAAAAAAAAAAGATTCTTGAAGCATTATATTGGCATCTAAAAGGGCTATCATAGAAGATAGGATATGGTGAGTTTGTGATTAATTTGCACACACATAATAGGTTTAAAGAGTAAAACATTATTATTGTCCTTTTGGGACTATGCCATATTAAAATATTGAGTAACTAGTTAGAGTGCTCCCAATGGAGACACTCCTCCATCTAAGTCTTCAGCGCTACATCAGCGTCACATCAGCACTTCCTTTTCAGGACTAAACACTTTCAACCATGACACTCCTGCCTTCCATTAATTAATTAAATGTACAAGTTTAAAAGCAAATAGTACTACATAATATACCCCTTCTCCGTCCTCAAATATGTCAAAAAAGCACGAATGAAGAGACGAACTGGAGGGCGGCTTCCTGGGCGGCACCTGGGCGGCACCTGGGCGCTTTTGCTGCCATCATCATCCTCCTGGGGGGGGGGGGGGGGGGGGGGGGGGGGAGGACATTACCGATGGGAGTCCCCTTAGAGTGCTCCCAATGGAGACACTCCTCCATCTAAGTCTTCAGCACCACATCAGCGCTTCCTTCCCACTTCCTTCCCAGGACTAAATTCAGGACTAAACACTTCCAACCATGACACTTCTGCCTTCCATTAATTAATTAAATGTACAAGTTTAAAAGCAAATAGTACTACATAATATACACCTTCCTCCGTCCTCAAATATGTCAAAAAAGCACGAATGAAGAGACGAACTGGAGCTAGGGCGGCTTCCTGGGCAGCACCTGGGCGCTTTTGCTGCCATCGACATCTTCCTGGGCGGAGATCTGGGCGGGCAGGAGGACACTACCGATGGGGGTCCCCTTATAATCAAAGAGCTTATTGCGTAACATTATCGATGCACATCATTAACTTTAATTAACTTTAAGGTTGTGAGTTAAAGTTCCCTCGTTGACTATTTAATGGGTTGTCTAACAGTATCGAAATAACTCAACTTTGAAGTTGTGAGTTTGAGTCCTGTCATTGACTATTTAATGGGTGTGTGTGTTTGCCGTTCCAAAAAACCTAGTTATGTACTCCCTTCGTCCCAAAGAAGATTGTCCACCTTTTTATTTTTGTTTGTCCTAAAATATTGTCTCTTTTGCTACATAACCATTAAATATTATTAAAGTTTCAATTATGTCCATTTTAATTTTGGAAATTTAACTTTAAATATATGAATTAATTTATTAGTTACTCTTTATAACTACATGAAAGGCAAATTAGACTATTCATTATTACTAAATTCAATAAAAATTCAAAGCGGTTGGTTTTTTTTTTGGGACGGAGGAATATTTGATTTCTAAAACTTTTGGCAAGTATTTGGTCAATATATTCATACATATATAATTATAATATAATATTGAATTGTAATTGTATATAATAGACAATTAAAACAAGTTTGGATCGTGAGCCTCATATTGCACTAACAGCCGGCGGCGTCTATATATTACGTTATATGTAATGTAAATTAACCTAAATTAAACTAAATGATTACCTAGTTAGAATATTTACATTTACCTAATTGAAGTTGTATGCACATGTTGACATGCATGTTTTCATTATTAACTGTGAATTCAAGTCTCCACTGGTGGACATTTAGTTTGCCAAAAAAATACTTCACCAATTACATATCATATCATTCTCTACTTTTTTTTTTTTTTTTTTATTTCCTTTTTTGAATAGTTATAATATGAAATAAACACTTATATTAGAACAAAATATAGAAAGGTGAGCTTTTTAAATCGGACGGAGATAGTACTAACAAAAGGAAACCAATACTAATTGTAATAACTATATAACTATATACTACATAGTATTAAACCTATATATATTACTGTACAAAAATAATAGCTTGCTTCTACTAATATATATTTTTAAAAAAGCATTCATACAGCAATTGAGATCCATACACATAGAAATCACTTCATTGGCTGATCTACGAAAAAGCATATGGCAATTGGCATTTTACTATAACAAGGAATCTTCATTACCATCAGATATGAAACCCAATTAACCTTCTTTGACCAAGTCTTTCCATGACAAAATATTGCATATTTTTATTTTGTCATAATTATCCTACAAGTTGAAGATATCTTATTATTAGGTAAATATATCAACATGCAAAACATTGGTTAGGTGTTCGAAAAACTATATAATAATTCTTACCTTAAATCATATTGGCCAAACAAGATAGTCTCCACTCTGCACAAATCATAAAGTTTGGGTGAGGTTGACATCGTATGAAATAATGAAAATAACATAATTTAAACAGCAACTTGCCAACTTCAGTTTTTTTAACTAACAATTTGGTGCCTTCTAACAATGCTAAGTC